>NC_141148.1:0-245666 GCF_053477565.2 Lygodium microphyllum | reverse complement strand
TTGATATATCTTGGCCTTCAGTTGTCTGCTCGCACGCCTCGAACTTAAAGCTTTGCTACCGGGTTGGTCGAATTTTCAGACAATACCTCGATCCCATTTAAAGACAGAAATATAACTTTCGCGCACACGGCCCCCCCGTTGATATATCTTGGCCTTCAGCCCGGGCCCCGCACGCCTCGAACTTAAAGCTTTGCTACCGGGTTGGTCGAATTTTCAGACAATACCTCGATCCCATTTAAAGACAGAAATATAACTTTCGCGCACACGGCCCCCCCGTTGATATATCTTGGCCTTCAGCCCGGGCCCCGCACGCCTCGAACTTAAAGCTTTGCTACCGGGTTGGTCGAATTTTCAGACAATACCTCGATCCCATTTAAAGACAGAAATATAACTTTCGCGCACACGGCCCCCCCGTTGATATATCTTGGCCTTCAGCCCGGGCCCCGCACGCCTCGAACTTAAAGCTTTGCTACCGGGTTGGTCGAATTTTCAGACAATACCTCGATCCCATTTAAAGACAGAAATATAACTTTCGCGCACACGGCCCCCCCGTTGATATATCTTGGCCTTCAGCCCGGGCCCCGCACGCCTCGAACTTAAAGCTTTGCTACCGGGTTGGTCGAATTTTCAGACAATACCTCGATCCCATTTAAAGACAGAAATATAACTTTCGCGCACACGGCCCCCCCGTTGATATATCTTGGCCTTCAGCCCGGGCCCCGCACGCCTCGAACTTAAAGCTTTGCTACCGGGTTGGTCGAATTTTCAGACAATACCTCGATCCCATTTAAAGACAGAAATATAACTTTCGCGCACACGGCCCCCCCGTTGATATATCTTGGCCTTCAGCCCGGGCCCCGCACGCCTCGAACTTAAAGCTTTGCTACCGGGTTGGTCGAATTTTCAGACAATACCTCGATCCCATTTAAAGACAGAAATATAACTTTCGCGCACACGGCCCCCCCGTTGATATATCTTGGCCTTCAGCCCGGGCCCCGCACGCCTCGAACTTAAAGCTTTGCTACCGGGTTGGTCGAATTTTCAGACAATACCTCGATCCCATTTAAAGACAGAAATATAACTTTCGCGCACACGGCCCCCCCGTTGATATATCTTGGCCTTCAGCCCGGGCCCCGCACGCCTCGAACTTAAAGCTTTGCTACCGGGTTGGTCGAATTTTCAGACAATACCTCGATCCCATTTAAAGACAGAAATATAACTTTCGCGCACACGGCCCCCCCGTTGATATATCTTGGCCTTCAGCCCGGGCCCCGCACGCCTCGAACTTAAAGCTTTGCTACCGGGTTGGTCGAATTTTCAGACAATACCTCGATCCCATTTAAAGACAGAAATATAACTTTCGCGCACACGGCCCCCCCGTTGATATATCTTGGCCTTCAGCCCGGGCCCCGCACGCCTCGAACTTAAAGCTTTGCTACCGGGTTGGTCGAATTTTCAGACAATACCTCGATCCCATTTAAAGACAGAAATATAACTTTCGCGCACACGGCCCCCCCGTTGATATATCTTGGCCTTCAGCCCGGGCCCCGCACGCCTCGAACTTAAAGCTTTGCTACCGGGTTGGTCGAATTTTCAGACAATACCTCGATCCCATTTAAAGACAGAAATATAACTTTCGCGCACACGGCCCCCCCGTTGATATATCTTGGCCTTCAGCCCGGGCCCCGCACGCCTCGAACTTAAAGCTTTGCTACCGGGTTGGTCGAATTTTCAGACAATACCTCGATCCCATTTAAAGACAGAAATATAACTTTCGCGCACACGGCCCCCCCGTTGATATATCTTGGCCTTCAGCCCGGGCCCCGCACGCCTCGAACTTAAAGCTTTGCTACCGGGTTGGTCGAATTTTCAGACAATACCTCGATCCCATTTAAAGACAGAAATATAACTTTCGCGCACACGGCCCCCCCGTTGATATATCTTGGCCTTCAGCCCGGGCCCCGCACGCCTCGAACTTAAAGCTTTGCTACCGGGTTGGTCGAATTTTCAGACAATACCTCGATCCCATTTAAAGACAGAAATATAACTTTCGCGCACACGGCCCCCCCGTTGATATATCTTGGCCTTCAGCCCGGGCCCCGCACGCCTCGAACTTAAAGCTTTGCTACCGGGTTGGTCGAATTTTCAGACAATACCTCGATCCCATTTAAAGACAGAAATATAACTTTCGCGCACACGGCCCCCCCGTTGATATATCTTGGCCTTCAGCCCGGGCCCCGCACGCCTCGAACTTAAAGCTTTGCTACCGGGTTGGTCGAATTTTCAGACAATACCTCGATCCCATTTAAAGACAGAAATATAACTTTCGCGCACACGGCCCCCCCGTTGATATATCTTGGCCTTCAGCCCGGGCCCCGCACGCCTCGAACTTAAAGCTTTGCTACCGGGTTGGTCGAATTTTCAGACAATACCTCGATCCCATTTAAAGACAGAAATATAACTTTCGCGCACACGGCCCCCCCGTTGATATATCTTGGCCTTCAGCCCGGGCCCCGCACGCCTCGAACTTAAAGCTTTGCTACCGGGTTGGTCGAATTTTCAGACAATACCTCGATCCCATTTAAAGACAGAAATATAACTTTCGCGCACACGGCCCCCCCGTTGATATATCTTGGCCTTCAGCCCGGGCCCCGCACGCCTCGAACTTAAAGCTTTGCTACCGGGTTGGTCGAATTTTCAGACAATACCTCGATCCCATTTAAAGACAGAAATATAACTTTCGCGCACACGGCCCCCCCGTTGATATATCTTGGCCTTCAGCCCGGGCCCCGCACGCCTCGAACTTAAAGCTTTGCTACCGGGTTGGTCGAATTTTCAGACAATACCTCGATCCCATTTAAAGACAGAAATATAACTTTCGCGCACACGGCCCCCCCGTTGATATATCTTGGCCTTCAGCCCGGGCCCCGCACGCCTCGAACTTAAAGCTTTGCTACCGGGTTGGTCGAATTTTCAGACAATACCTCGATCCCATTTAAAGACAGAAATATAACTTTCGCGCACACGGCCCCCCCGTTGATATATCTTGGCCTTCAGCCCGGGCCCCGCACGCCTCGAACTTAAAGCTTTGCTACCGGGTTGGTCGAATTTTCAGACAATACCTCGATCCCATTTAAAGACAGAAATATAACTTTCGCGCACACGGCCCCCCCGTTGATATATCTTGGCCTTCAGCCCGGGCCCCGCACGCCTCGAACTTAAAGCTTTGCTACCGGGTTGGTCGAATTTTCAGACAATACCTCGATCCCATTTAAAGACAGAAATATAACTTTCGCGCACACGGCCCCCCCGTTGATATATCTTGGCCTTCAGCCCGGGCCCCGCACGCCTCGAACTTAAAGCTTTGCTACCGGGTTGGTCGAATTTTCAGACAATACCTCGATCCCATTTAAAGACAGAAATATAACTTTCGCGCACACGGCCCCCCCGTTGATATATCTTGGCCTTCAGCCCGGGCCCCGCACGCCTCGAACTTAAAGCTTTGCTACCGGGTTGGTCGAATTTTCAGACAATACCTCGATCCCATTTAAAGACAGAAATATAACTTTCGCGCACACGGCCCCCCCGTTGATATATCTTGGCCTTCAGCCCGGGCCCCGCACGCCTCGAACTTAAAGCTTTGCTACCGGGTTGGTCGAATTTTCAGACAATACCTCGATCCCATTTAAAGACAGAAATATAACTTTCGCGCACACGGCCCCCCCGTTGATATATCTTGGCCTTCAGCCCGGGCCCCGCACGCCTCGAACTTAAAGCTTTGCTACCGGGTTGGTCGAATTTTCAGACAATACCTCGATCCCATTTAAAGACAGAAATATAACTTTCGCGCACACGGCCCCCCCGTTGATATATCTTGGCCTTCAGCCCGGGCCCCGCACGCCTCGAACTTAAAGCTTTGCTACCGGGTTGGTCGAATTTTCAGACAATACCTCGATCCCATTTAAAGACAGAAATATAACTTTCGCGCACACGGCCCCCCCGTTGATATATCTTGGCCTTCAGCCCGGGCCCCGCACGCCTCGAACTTAAAGCTTTGCTACCGGGTTGGTCGAATTTTCAGACAATACCTCGATCCCATTTAAAGACAGAAATATAACTTTCGCGCACACGGCCCCCCCGTTGATATATCTTGGCCTTCAGCCCGGGCCCCGCACGCCTCGAACTTAAAGCTTTGCTACCGGGTTGGTCGAATTTTCAGACAATACCTCGATCCCATTTAAAGACAGAAATATAACTTTCGCGCACACGGCCCCCCCGTTGATATATCTTGGCCTTCAGCCCGGGCCCCGCACGCCTCGAACTTAAAGCTTTGCTACCGGGTTGGTCGAATTTTCAGACAATACCTCGATCCCATTTAAAGACAGAAATATAACTTTCGCGCACACGGCCCCCCCGTTGATATATCTTGGCCTTCAGCCCGGGCCCCGCACGCCTCGAACTTAAAGCTTTGCTACCGGGTTGGTCGAATTTTCAGACAATACCTCGATCCCATTTAAAGACAGAAATATAACTTTCGCGCACACGGCCCCCCCGTTGATATATCTTGGCCTTCAGCCCGGGCCCCGCACGCCTCGAACTTAAAGCTTTGCTACCGGGTTGGTCGAATTTTCAGACAATACCTCGATCCCATTTAAAGACAGAAATATAACTTTCGCGCACACGGCCCCCCCGTTGATATATCTTGGCCTTCAGCCCGGGCCCCGCACGCCTCGAACTTAAAGCTTTGCTACCGGGTTGGTCGAATTTTCAGACAATACCTCGATCCCATTTAAAGACAGAAATATAACTTTCGCGCACACGGCCCCCCCGTTGATATATCTTGGCCTTCAGCCCGGGCCCCGCACGCCTCGAACTTAAAGCTTTGCTACCGGGTTGGTCGAATTTTCAGACAATACCTCGATCCCATTTAAAGACAGAAATATAACTTTCGCGCACACGGCCCCCCCGTTGATATATCTTGGCCTTCAGCCCGGGCCCCGCACGCCTCGAACTTAAAGCTTTGCTACCGGGTTGGTCGAATTTTCAGACAATACCTCGATCCCATTTAAAGACAGAAATATAACTTTCGCGCACACGGCCCCCCCGTTGATATATCTTGGCCTTCAGCCCGGGCCCCGCACGCCTCGAACTTAAAGCTTTGCTACCGGGTTGGTCGAATTTTCAGACAATACCTCGATCCCATTTAAAGACAGAAATATAACTTTCGCGCACACGGCCCCCCCGTTGATATATCTTGGCCTTCAGCCCGGGCCCCGCACGCCTCGAACTTAAAGCTTTGCTACCGGGTTGGTCGAATTTTCAGACAATACCTCGATCCCATTTAAAGACAGAAATATAACTTTCGCGCACACGGCCCCCCCGTTGATATATCTTGGCCTTCAGCCCGGGCCCCGCACGCCTCGAACTTAAAGCTTTGCTACCGGGTTGGTCGAATTTTCAGACAATACCTCGATCCCATTTAAAGACAGAAATATAACTTTCGCGCACACGGCCCCCCCGTTGATATATCTTGGCCTTCAGCCCGGGCCCCGCACGCCTCGAACTTAAAGCTTTGCTACCGGGTTGGTCGAATTTTCAGACAATACCTCGATCCCATTTAAAGACAGAAATATAACTTTCGCGCACACGGCCCCCCCGTTGATATATCTTGGCCTTCAGCCCGGGCCCCGCACGCCTCGAACTTAAAGCTTTGCTACCGGGTTGGTCGAATTTTCAGACAATACCTCGATCCCATTTAAAGACAGAAATATAACTTTCGCGCACACGGCCCCCCCGTTGATATATCTTGGCCTTCAGCCCGGGCCCCGCACGCCTCGAACTTAAAGCTTTGCTACCGGGTTGGTCGAATTTTCAGACAATACCTCGATCCCATTTAAAGACAGAAATATAACTTTCGCGCACACGGCCCCCCCGTTGATATATCTTGGCCTTCAGCCCGGGCCCCGCACGCCTCGAACTTAAAGCTTTGCTACCGGGTTGGTCGAATTTTCAGACAATACCTCGATCCCATTTAAAGACAGAAATATAACTTTCGCGCACACGGCCCCCCCGTTGATATATCTTGGCCTTCAGCCCGGGCCCCGCACGCCTCGAACTTAAAGCTTTGCTACCGGGTTGGTCGAATTTTCAGACAATACCTCGATCCCATTTAAAGACAGAAATATAACTTTCGCGCACACGGCCCCCCCGTTGATATATCTTGGCCTTCAGCCCGGGCCCCGCACGCCTCGAACTTAAAGCTTTGCTACCGGGTTGGTCGAATTTTCAGACAATACCTCGATCCCATTTAAAGACAGAAATATAACTTTCGCGCACACGGCCCCCCCGTTGATATATCTTGGCCTTCAGCCCGGGCCCCGCACGCCTCGAACTTAAAGCTTTGCTACCGGGTTGGTCGAATTTTCAGACAATACCTCGATCCCATTTAAAGACAGAAATATAACTTTCGCGCACACGGCCCCCCCGTTGATATATCTTGGCCTTCAGCCCGGGCCCCGCACGCCTCGAACTTAAAGCTTTGCTACCGGGTTGGTCGAATTTTCAGACAATACCTCGATCCCATTTAAAGACAGAAATATAACTTTCGCGCACACGGCCCCCCCGTTGATATATCTTGGCCTTCAGCCCGGGCCCCGCACGCCTCGAACTTAAAGCTTTGCTACCGGGTTGGTCGAATTTTCAGACAATACCTCGATCCCATTTAAAGACAGAAATATAACTTTCGCGCACACGGCCCCCCCGTTGATATATCTTGGCCTTCAGCCCGGGCCCCGCACGCCTCGAACTTAAAGCTTTGCTACCGGGTTGGTCGAATTTTCAGACAATACCTCGATCCCATTTAAAGACAGAAATATAACTTTCGCGCACACGGCCCCCCCGTTGATATATCTTGGCCTTCAGCCCGGGCCCCGCACGCCTCGAACTTAAAGCTTTGCTACCGGGTTGGTCGAATTTTCAGACAATACCTCGATCCCATTTAAAGACAGAAATATAACTTTCGCGCACACGGCCCCCCCGTTGATATATCTTGGCCTTCAGCCCGGGCCCCGCACGCCTCGAACTTAAAGCTTTGCTACCGGGTTGGTCGAATTTTCAGACAATACCTCGATCCCATTTAAAGACAGAAATATAACTTTCGCGCACACGGCCCCCCCGTTGATATATCTTGGCCTTCAGCCCGGGCCCCGCACGCCTCGAACTTAAAGCTTTGCTACCGGGTTGGTCGAATTTTCAGACAATACCTCGATCCCATTTAAAGACAGAAATATAACTTTCGCGCACACGGCCCCCCCGTTGATATATCTTGGCCTTCAGCCCGGGCCCCGCACGCCTCGAACTTAAAGCTTTGCTACCGGGTTGGTCGAATTTTCAGACAATACCTCGATCCCATTTAAAGACAGAAATATAACTTTCGCGCACACGGCCCCCCCGTTGATATATCTTGGCCTTCAGCCCGGGCCCCGCACGCCTCGAACTTAAAGCTTTGCTACCGGGTTGGTCGAATTTTCAGACAATACCTCGATCCCATTTAAAGACAGAAATATAACTTTCGCGCACACGGCCCCCCCGTTGATATATCTTGGCCTTCAGCCCGGGCCCCGCACGCCTCGAACTTAAAGCTTTGCTACCGGGTTGGTCGAATTTTCAGACAATACCTCGATCCCATTTAAAGACAGAAATATAACTTTCGCGCACACGGCCCCCCCGTTGATATATCTTGGCCTTGAGCCCGGGCCCCGCACGCCTCGAACTTAAAGCTTTGCTACCGGGTTGGTCGAATTTTCAGACAATACCTCGATCCCATTTAAAGACAGAAATATAACTTTCGCGCACACGGCCCCCCCGTTGATATATCTTGGCCTTCAGCCCGGGCCCCGCACGCCTCGAACTTAAAGCTTTGCTACCGGGTTGGTCGAATTTTCAGACAATACCTCGATCCCATTTAAAGACAGAAATATAACTTTCGCGCACACGGCCCCCCCGTTGATATATCTTGGCCTTCAGCCCGGGCCCCGCACGCCTCGAACTTAAAGCTTTGCTACCGGGTTGGTCGAATTTTCAGACAATACCTCGATCCCATTTAAAGACAGAAATATAACTTTCGCGCACACGGCCCCCCCGTTGATATATCTTGGCCTTCAGCCCGGGCCCCGCACGCCTCGAACTTAAAGCTTTGCTACCGGGTTGGTCGAATTTTCAGACAATACCTCGATCCCATTTAAAGACAGAAATATAACTTTCGCGCACACGGCCCCCCCGTTGATATATCTTGGCCTTCAGCCCGGGCCCCGCACGCCTCGAACTTAAAGCTTTGCTACCGGGTTGGTCGAATTTTCAGACAATACCTCGATCCCATTTAAAGACAGAAATATAACTTTCGCGCACACGGCCCCCCCGTTGATATATCTTGGCCTTCAGCCCGGGCCCCGCACGCCTCGAACTTAAAGCTTTGCTACCGGGTTGGTCGAATTTTCAGACAATACCTCGATCCCATTTAAAGACAGAAATATAACTTTCGCGCACACGGCCCCCCCGTTGATATATCTTGGCCTTCAGCCCGGGCCCCGCACGCCTCGAACTTAAAGCTTTGCTACCGGGTTGGTCGAATTTTCAGACAATACCTCGATCCCATTTAAAGACAGAAATATAACTTTCGCGCACACGGCCCCCCCGTTGATATATCTTGGCCTTCAGCCCGGGCCCCGCACGCCTCGAACTTAAAGCTTTGCTACCGGGTTGGTCGAATTTTCAGACAATACCTCGATCCCATTTAAAGACAGAAATATAACTTTCGCGCACACGGCCCCCCCGTTGATATATCTTGGCCTTCAGCCCGGGCCCCGCACGCCTCGAACTTAAAGCTTTGCTACCGGGTTGGTCGAATTTTCAGACAATACCTCGATCCCATTTAAAGACAGAAATATAACTTTCGCGCACACGGCCCCCCCGTTGATATATCTTGGCCTTCAGCCCGGGCCCCGCACGCCTCGAACTTAAAGCTTTGCTACCGGGTTGGTCGAATTTTCAGACAATACCTCGATCCCATTTAAAGACAGAAATATAACTTTCGCGCACACGGCCCCCCCGTTGATATATCTTGGCCTTCAGCCCGGGCCCCGCACGCCTCGAACTTAAAGCTTTGCTACCGGGTTGGTCGAATTTTCAGACAATACCTCGATCCCATTTAAAGACAGAAATATAACTTTCGCGCACACGGCCCCCCCGTTGATATATCTTGGCCTTCAGCCCGGGCCCCGCACGCCTCGAACTTAAAGCTTTGCTACCGGGTTGGTCGAATTTTCAGACAATACCTCGATCCCATTTAAAGACAGAAATATAACTTTCGCGCACACGGCCCCCCCGTTGATATATCTTGGCCTTCAGCCCGGGCCCCGCACGCCTCGAACTTAAAGCTTTGCTACCGGGTTGGTCGAATTTTCAGACAATACCTCGATCCCATTTAAAGACAGAAATATAACTTTCGCGCACACGGCCCCCCCGTTGATATATCTTGGCCTTCAGCCCGGGCCCCGCACGCCTCGAACTTAAAGCTTTGCTACCGGGTTGGTCGAATTTTCAGACAATACCTCGATCCCATTTAAAGACAGAAATATAACTTTCGCGCACACGGCCCCCCCGTTGATATATCTTGGCCTTCAGCCCGGGCCCCGCACGCCTCGAACTTAAAGCTTTGCTACCGGGTTGGTCGAATTTTCAGACAATACCTCGATCCCATTTAAAGACAGAAATATAACTTTCGCGCACACGGCCCCCCCGAGATATCTTGGCCTTCAGCCCGGGCCCCGCACGCCTCGATTAAAGCTTGCTACCGGGTTGGTCGAATTTTCAGACAATACCTCGATCCCATTAAAGACAGAAATATAACTTTCGCGCACACGCCCCCCCGTTGATATATCTTGGCCTTCAGCCCGGGCCCCGCACGCCTCGAACTTAAAGCTTTGCTACCGGGTTGGTCGAATTTTCAGACAATACCTCGATCCCATTTAAAGACAGAAATATAACTTTCGCGCACACGGCCCCCCCGTTGATATATCTTGGCCTTCAGCCCGGGCCCCGCACGCCTCGAACTTAAAGCTTTGCTACCGGGTTGGTCGAATTTTCAGACAATACCTCGATCCCATTTAAAGACAGAAATATAACTTTCGCGCACACGGCCCCCCCGTTGATATATCTTGGCCTTCAGCCCGGGCCCCGCACGCCTCGAACTTAAAGCTTTGCTACCGGGTTGGTCGAATTTTCAGACAATACCTCGATCCCATTTAAAGACAGAAATATAACTTTCGCGCACACGGCCCCCCCGTTGATATATCTTGGCCTTCAGCCCGGGCCCCGCACGCCTCGAACTTAAAGCTTTGCTACCGGGTTGGTCGAATTTTCAGACAATACCTCGATCCCATTTAAAGACAGAAATATAACTTTCGCGCACACGGCCCCCCCGTTGATATATCTTGGCCTTCAGCCCGGGCCCCGCACGCCTCGAACTTAAAGCTTTGCTACCGGGTTGGTCGAATTTTCAGACAATACCTCGATCCCATTTAAAGACAGAAATATAACTTTCGCGCACACGGCCCCCCCGTTGATATATCTTGGCCTTCAGCCCGGGCCCCGCACGCCTCGAACTTAAAGCTTTGCTACCGGGTTGGTCGAATTTTCAGACAATACCTCGATCCCATTTAAAGACAGAAATATAACTTTCGCGCACACGGCCCCCCCGTTGATATATCTTGGCCTTCAGCCCGGGCCCCGCACGCCTCGAACTTAAAGCTTTGCTACCGGGTTGGTCGAATTTTCAGACAATACCTCGATCCCATTTAAAGACAGAAATATAACTTTCGCGCACACGGCCCCCCCGTTGATATATCTTGGCCTTCAGCCCGGGCCCCGCACGCCTCGAACTTAAAGCTTTGCTACCGGGTTGGTCGAATTTTCAGACAATACCTCGATCCCATTTAAAGACAGAAATATAACTTTCGCGCACACGGCCCCCCCGTTGATATATCTTGGCCTTCAGCCCGGGCCCCGCACGCCTCGAACTTAAAGCTTTGCTACCGGGTTGGTCGAATTTTCAGACAATACCTCGATCCCATTTAAAGACAGAAATATAACTTTCGCGCACACGGCCCCCCCGTTGATATATCTTGGCCTTCAGCCCGGGCCCCGCACGCCTCGAACTTAAAGCTTTGCTACCGGGTTGGTCGAATTTTCAGACAATACCTCGATCCCATTTAAAGACAGAAATATAACTTTCGCGCACACGGCCCCCCCGTTGATATATCTTGGCCTTCAGCCCGGGCCCCGCACGCCTCGAACTTAAAGCTTTGCTACCGGGTTGGTCGAATTTTCAGACAATACCTCGATCCCATTTAAAGACAGAAATATAACTTTCGCGCACACGGCCCCCCCGTTGATATATCTTGGCCTTCAGCCCGGGCCCCGCACGCCTCGAACTTAAAGCTTTGCTACCGGGTTGGTCGAATTTTCAGACAATACCTCGATCCCATTTAAAGACAGAAATATAACTTTCGCGCACACGGCCCCCCCGTTGATATATCTTGGCCTTCAGCCCGGGCCCCGCACGCCTCGAACTTAAAGCTTTGCTACCGGGTTGGTCGAATTTTCAGACAATACCTCGATCCCATTTAAAGACAGAAATATAACTTTCGCGCACACGGCCCCCCCGTTGATATATCTTGGCCTTCAGCCCGGGCCCCGCACGCCTCGAACTTAAAGCTTTGCTACCGGGTTGGTCGAATTTTCAGACAATACCTCGATCCCATTTAAAGACAGAAATATAACTTTCGCGCACACGGCCCCCCCGTTGATATATCTGGCCTTCAGCCCGGGCCCCGCACGCCTCGAACTTAAAGCTTTGCTACCGGGTTGGTCGAATTTTCAGACAATACCTCGATCCCATTTAAAGACAGAAATATAACTTTCGCGCACACGGCCCCCCCGTTGATATATCCTGGCCTTCAGCCCGGGCCCCGCACGCCTCGAACTTAAAGCTTTGCTACCGGGTTGGTCGAATTTTCAGACAATACCTCGATCCCATTTAAAGACAGAAATATAACTTTCGCGCACACGGCCCCCCCGTTGATATATCTTGGCCTTCAGCCCGGGCCCCGCACGCCTCGAACTTAAAGCTTTGCTACCGGGTTGGTCGAATTTTCAGACAATACCTCGATCCCATTTAAAGACAGAAATATAACTTTCGCGCACACGGCCCCCCCGTTGATATATCTTGGCCTTCAGCCCGGGCCCCGCACGCCTCGAACTTAAAGCTTTGCTACCGGGTTGGTCGAATTTTCAGACAATACCTCGATCCCATTTAAAGACAGAAATATAACTTTCGCGCACACGGCCCCCCCGTTGATATATCTTGGCCTTCAGCCCGGGCCCCGCACGCCTCGAACTTAAAGCTTTGCTACCGGGTTGGTCGAATTTTCAGACAATACCTCGATCCCATTTAAAGACAGAAATATAACTTTCGCGCACACGGCCCCCCCGTTGATATATCTTGGCCTTCAGCCCGGGCCCCGCACGCCTCGAAAGCAATACGCGACGAACGAGTACGAAAACAAAAACACAATACCTCGATCCCATTTAAAGACAGAAATATAACTTTCGCGCACACGGCCCCCCCGTTGATATATCTTGGCCTTCAGCCCGGGCCCCGCACGCCTCGAACTTAAAGCTTTGCTACCGGGTTGGTCGAATTTTCAGACAATACCTCGATCCCATTTAAAGACAGAAATATAACTTTCGCGCACACGGCCCCCCCGTTGATATATCTTGGCCTTCAGCCCGGGCCCCGCACGCCTCGAACTTAAAGCTTTGCTACCGGGTTGGTCGAATTTTCAGACAATACCTCGATCCCATTTAAAGACAGAAATATAACTTTCGCGCACACGGCCCCCCCGTTGATATATCTTGGCCTTCAGCCCGGGCCCCGCACGCCTCGAACTTAAAGCTTTGCTACCGGGTTGGTCGAATTTTCAGACAATACCTCGATCCCATTTAAAGACAGAAATATAACTTTCGCGCACACGGCCCCCCCGTTGATATATCTTGGCCTTCAGCCCGGGCCCCGCACGCCTCGAACTTAAAGCTTTGCTACCGGGTTGGTCGAATTTTCAGACAATACCTCGATCCCATTTAAATACAGAAATATAACTTTCGCGCACACGGCCCCCCCGTTGATATATCTTGGCCTTCAGCCCGGGCCCCGCACGCCTCGAACTTAAAGCTTTGCTACCGGGTTGGTCGAATTTTCAGACAATACCTCGATCCCATTTAAAGACAGAAATATAACTTTCGCGCACACGGCCCCCCCGTTGATATATCTTGGCCTTCAGCCCGGGCCCCGCACGCCTCGAACTTAAAGCTTTGCTACCGGGTTGGTCGAATTTTCAGACAATACCTCGATCCCATTTAAAGACAGAAATATAACTTTCGCGCACACGGCCCCCCCGTTGATATATCTTGGCCTTCAGCCCGGGCCCCGCACGCCTCGAACTTAAAGCTTTGCTACCGGGTTGGTCGAATTTTCAGACAATACCTCGATCCCATTTAAAGACAGAAATATAACTTTCGCGCACACGGCCCCCCCGTTGATATATCTTGGCCTTCAGCCCGGGCCCCGCACGCCTCGAACTTAAAGCTTTGCTACCGGGTTGGTCGAATTTTCAGACAATACCTCGATCCCATTTAAAGACAGAAATATAACTTTCGCGCACACGGCCCCCCCGTTGATATATCTTGGCCTTCAGCCCGGGCCCCGCACGCCTCGAACTTAAAGCTTTGCTACCGGGTTGGTCGAATTTTCAGACAATACCTCGATCCCATTTAAAGACAGAAATATAACTTTCGCGCACACGGCCCCCCCGTTGATATATCTTGGCCTTCAGCCCGGGCCCCGCACGCCTCGAACTTAAAGCTTTGCTACCGGGTTGGTCGAATTTTCAGACAATACCTCGATCCCATTTAAAGACAGAAATATAACTTTCGCGCACACGGCCCCCCCGTTGATATATCTTGGCCTTCAGCCCGGGCCCCGCACGCCTCGAACTTAAAGCTTTGCTACCGGGTTGGTCGAATTTTCAGACAATACCTCGATCCCATTTAAAGACAGAAATATAACTTTCGCGCACACGGCCCCCCCGTTGATATATCTTGGCCTTCAGCCCGGGCCCCGCACGCCTCGAACTTAAAGCTTTGCTACCGGGTTGGTCGAATTTTCAGACAATACCTCGATCCCATTTAAAGACAGAAATATAACTTTCGCGCACACGGCCCCCCCGTTGATATATCTTGGCCTTCAGCCCGGGCCCCGCACGCCTCGAACTTAAAGCTTTGCTACCGGGTTGGTCGAATTTTCAGACAATACCTCGATCCCATTTAAAGACAGAAATATAACTTTCGCGCACACGGCCCCCCCGTTGATATATCTTGGCCTTCAGCCCGGGCCCCGCACGCCTCGAACTTAAAGCTTTGCTACCGGGTTGGTCGAATTTTCAGACAATACCTCGATCCCATTTAAAGACAGAAATATAACTTTCGCGCACACGGCCCCCCCGTTGATATATCTTGGCCTTCAGCCCGGGCCCCGCACGCCTCGAACACAAAGCTTTGCTACCGGGTTGGTCGAATTTTCAGACAATACCTCGATCCCATTTAAAGACAGAAATATAACTTTCGCGCACACGGCCCCCCCGTTGATATATCTTGGCCTTCAGCCCGGGCCCCGCACGCCTCGAACTTAAAGCTTTGCTACCGGGTTGGTCGAATTTTCAGACAATACCTCGATCCCATTTAAAGACAGAAATATAACTTTCGCGCACACGGCCCCCCCGTTGATATATCTTGGCCTTCAGCCCGGGCCCCGCACGCCTCGAACTTAAAGCTTTGCTACCGGGTTGGTCGAATTTTCAGACAATACCTCGATCCCATTTAAAGACAGAAATATAACTTTCGCGCACACGGCCCCCCCGTTGATATATCTTGGCCTTCAGCCCGGGCCCCGCACGCCTCGAACTTAAAGCTTTGCTACCGGGTTGGTCGAATTTTCAGACAATACCTCGATCCCATTTAAAGACAGAAATATAACTTTCGCGCACACGGCCCCCCCGTTGATATATCTTGGCCTTCAGCCCGGGCCCCGCACGCCTCGAACTTAAAGCTTTGCTACCGGGTTGGTCGAATTTTCAGACAATACCTCGATCCCATTTAAAGACAGAAATATAACTTTCGCGCACACGGCCCCCCCGTTGATATATCTTGGCCTTCAGCCCGGGCCCCGCACGCCTCGAACTTAAAGCTTTGCTACCGGGTTGGTCGAATTTTCAGACAATACCTCGATCCCATTTAAAGACAGAAATATAACTTTCGCGCACACGGCCCCCCCGTTGATATATCTTGGCCTTCAGCCCGGGCCCCGCACGCCTCGAACTTAAAGCTTTGCTACCGGGTTGGTCGAATTTTCAGACAATACCTCGATCCCATTTAAAGACAGAAATATAACTTTCGCGCACACGGCCCCCCCGTTGATATATCTTGGCCTTCAGCCCGGGCCCCGCACGCCTCGAACTTAAAGCTTTGCTACCGGGTTGGTCGAATTTTCAGAGAATACCTCGATCCCATTTAAAGACAGAAATATAACTTTCGCGCACACGGCCCCCCCGTTGATATATCTTGGCCTTCAGCCCGGGCCCCGCACGCCTCGAACTTAAAGCTTTGCTACCGGGTTGGTCGAATTTTCAGACAATACCTCGATCCCATTTAAAGACAGAAATATAACTTTCGCGCACACGGCCCCCCCGTTGATATATCTTGGCCTTCAGCCCGGGCCCCGCACGCCTCGAACTTAAAGCTTTGCTACCGGGTTGGTCGAATTTTCAGACAATACCTCGATCCCATTTAAAGACAGAAATATAACTTTCGCGCACACGGCCCCCCCGTTGATATATCTTGGCCTTCAGCCCGGGCCCCGCACGCCTCGAACTTAAAGCTTTGCTACCGGGTTGGTCGAATTTCCAGAGAATACCTCGATCCCATTTAAAGACAGAAATATAACTTTCGCGCACACGGCCCCCCCGTTGATATATCTTGGCCTTCAGCCCGGGCCCCGCACGCCTCGAACTTAAAGCTTTGCTACCGGGTTGGTCGAATTTTCAGACAATACCTCGATCCCATTTAAAGACAGAAATATAACTTTCGCGCACACGGCCCCCCCGTTGATATATCTTGGCCTTCAGCCCGGGCCCCGCACGCCTCGAACTTAAAGCTTTGCTACCGGGTTGGTCGAATTTTCAGACAATACCTCGATCCCATTTAAAGACAGAAATATAACTTTCGCGCACACGGCCCCCCCGTTGATATATCTTGGCCTTCAGCCCGGGCCCCGCACGCCTCGAACTTAAAGCTTTGCTACCGGGTTGGTCGAATTTTCAGACAATACCTCGATCCCATTTAAAGACAGAAATATAACTTTCGCGCACACGGCCCCCCCGTTGATATATCTTGGCCTTCAGCCCGGGCCCCGCACGCCTCGAACTTAAAGCTTTGCTACCGGGTTGGTCGAATTTTCAGACAATACCTCGATCCCATTTAAAGACAGAAATATAACTTTCGCGCACACGGCCCCCCCGTTGATATATCTTGGCCTTCAGCCCGGGCCCCGCACGCCTCGAACTTAAAGCTTTGCTACCGGGTTGGTCGAATTTTCAGACAATACCTCGATCCCATTTAAAGACAGAAATATAACTTTCGCGCACACGGCCCCCCCGTTGATATATCTTGGCCTTCAGCCCGGGCCCCGCACGCCTCGAACTTAAAGCTTTGCTACCGGGTTGGTCGAATTTTCAGACAATACCTCGATCCCATTTAAAGACAGAAATATAACTTTCGCGCACACGGCCCCCCCGTTGATATATCTTGGCCTTCAGCCCGGGCCCCGCACGCCTCGAACTTAAAGCTTTGCTACCGGGTTGGTCGAATTTTCAGACAATACCTCGATCCCATTTAAAGACAGAAATATAACTTTCGCGCACACGGCCCCCCCGTTGATATATCTTGGCCTTCAGCCCGGGCCCCGCACGCCTCGAACTTAAAGCTTTGCTACCGGGTTGGTCGAATTTTCAGACAATACCTCGATCCCATTTAAAGACAGAAATATAACTTTCGCGCACACGGCCCCCCCGTTGATATATCTTGGCCTTCAGCCCGGGCCCCGCACGCCTCGAACTTAAAGCTTTGCTACCGGGTTGGTCGAATTTTCAGACAATACCTCGATCCCATTTAAAGACAGAAATATAACTTTCGCGCACACGGCCCCCCCGTTGATATATCTTGGCCTTCAGCCCGGGCCCCGCACGCCTCGAACTTAAAGCTTTGCTACCGGGTTGGTCGAATTTTCAGACAATACCTCGATCCCATTTAAAGACAGAAATATAACTTTCGCGCACACGGCCCCCCCGTTGATATATCTTGGCCTTCAGCCCGGGCCCCGCACGCCTCGAACTTAAAGCTTTGCTACCGGGTTGGTCGAATTTTCAGACAATACCTCGATCCCATTTAAAGACAGAAATATAACTTTCGCGCACACGGCCCCCCCGTTGATATATCTTGGCCTTCAGCCCGGGCCCCGCACGCCTCGAACTTAAAGCTTTGCTACCGGGTTGGTCGAATTTTCAGACAATACCTCGATCCCATTTAAAGACAGAAATATAACTTTCGCGCACACGGCCCCCCCGTTGATATATCTTGGCCTTCAGCCCGGGCCCCGCACGCCTCGAACTTCAAGCTTTGCTACCGGGTTGGTTGAATTTTCAGACAATACCTCGATCCCATTTAAAGACAGAAATATAACTTTCGCGCACACGGCCCCCCCGTTGATATATCTTGGCCTTCAGCCCGGGCCCCGCACGCCTCGAACTTAAAGCTTTGCTACCGGGTTGGTGGAATTTTCAGACAATACCTCGATCCCATTTAAAGACAGAAATATAACTTTCGCGCACACGCCCCCCCCGTTGATATATCTTGGCCTTCAGCCCGGGCCCCGCACGCCTCGAACTTGAAGCTTTGCTACCGGGTTGGTTGAATTTTCAGACAATACCTCGATCCCATTTAAAGACAGAAATATAACTTTCGCGCACACGGCCCCCCCGTTGATATATCTTGGCCTTCAGCCCGGGCCCCGCACGCCTCGAACTTAAAGCTTTGCTACCGGGTTGGTTGAATTTTCAGACAATACCTCGATCCCATTTAAAGAGAGAAATATAACTTTCGCGCACACGGCCCCCCCGTTGATAAATCTTGGCCTTCAGCCCGGGCCCCGCACGCCTCGAACTTAAAGCTTTGCTACCGGGTTGGTTGAATTTTCAGACAATACCTCGATCCCATTTAAAGACAGAAATATAACTTTCGCGCACACGGCCCCCCCGTTGATATATCTTGGCCTTCAGCCCGGGCCCCGCACGCCTCGAACTTAAAGCTTTGCTACCGGGTTGGTTGAATTTTCAGACAATACCTCGATCCCATTTAAAGACAGAAATATAACTTTCGCGCACACGGCCCCCCCGTTGATATATCTTGGCCTTCAGCCCGGGCCCCGCACGCCTCGAACTTAAAGCTTTGCTACCGGGTTGGTCGAATTTTCAGACAATACCTCGATCCCATTTAAAGACAGAAATATAACTTTCGCGCACACGGCCCCCCCGTTGATATATCTTGGCCTTCAGCCCGGGCCCCGCACGCCTCGAACTTAAAGCTTTGCTACCGGGTTGGTCGAATTTTCAGACAATACCTCGATCCCATTTAAAGACAGAAATATAACTTTCGCGCACACGGCCCCCCCGTTGATATATCTTGGCCTTCAGCCCGGGCCCCGCACGCCTCGAACTTAAAGCTTTGCTACCGGGTTGGTCGAATTTTCAGACAATACCTCGATCCCATTCAAAGACAGAAATATAACTTTCGCGCACACGGCCCCCCCGTTGATATATCTTGGCCTTCAGCCCGGGCCCCGCACGCCTCGAACTTAAAGCTTTGCTACCGGGTTGGTCGAATTTTCAGACAATACCTCGATCCCATTCAAAGACAGAAATATAACTTTCGCGCACACGGCCCCCCCGTTGATATATCTTGGCCTTCAGCCCGGGCCCCGCACGCCTCGAACTTAAAGCTTTGCTACCGGGTTGGTCGAATTTTCAGACAATACCTCGATCCCATTCAAAGACAGAAATATAACTTTCGCGCACACGGCCCCCCCGTTGATATATCTTGGCCTTCAGCCCGGGCCCCGCACGCCTCGAACTTAAAGCTTTGCTACCGGGTTGGTCGAATTTTCAGACAATACCTCGATCCCATTCAAAGACAGAAATATAACTTTCGCGCACACGGCCCCCCCGTTGATATATCTTGGCCTTCAGCCCGGGCCCCGCACGCCTCGAACTTAAAGCTTTGCTACCGGGTTGGTCGAATTTTCAGACAATACCTCGATCCCATTCAAAGACAGAAATATAACTTTCGCGCACACGGCCCCCCCGTTGATATATCTTGGCCTTCAGCCCGGGCCCCGCACGCCTCGAACTTAAAGCTTTGCTACCGGGTTGGTCGAATTTTCAGACAATACCTCGATCCCATTCAAAGACAGAAATATAACTTTCGCGCACACGGCCCCCCCGTTGATATATCTTGGCCTTCAGCCCGGGCCCCGCACGCCTCGAACTTAAAGCTTTGCTACCGGGTTGGTCGAATTTTCAGACAATACCTCGATCCCATTTAAAGACAGAAATATAACTTTCGCGCACACGGCCCCCCCGTTGATATATCTTGGCCTTCAGCCCGGGCCCCGCACGCCTCGAACTTAAAGCTTTGCTACCGGGTTGGTCGAATTTTCAGACAATACCTCGATCCCATTTAAAGACAGAAATATAACTTTCGCGCACACGGCCCCCCCGTTGATATATCTTGGCCTTCAGCCCGGGCCCCGCACGCCTCGAACTTAAAGCTTTGCTACCGGGTTGGTCGAATTTTCAGACAATACCTCGATCCCATTTAAAGACAGAAATATAACTTTCGCGCACACGGCCCCCCCGTTGATATATCTTGGCCTTCAGCCCGGGCCCCGCACGCCTCGAACTTAAAGCTTTGCTACCGGGTTGGTCGAATTTTCAGACAATACCTCGATCCCATTTAAAGACAGAAATATAACTTTCGCGCACACGGCCCCCCCGTTGATATATCTTGGCCTTCAGCCCGGGCCCCGCACGCCTCGAACTTAAAGCTTTGCTACCGGGTTGGTCGAATTTTCAGACAATACCTCGATCCCATTTAAAGACAGAAATATAACTTTCGCGCACACGGCCCCCCCGTTGATATATCTTGGCCTTCAGCCCGGGCCCCGCACGCCTCGAACTTAAAGCTTTGCTACCGGGTTGGTTGAATTTTCAGACAATACCTCGATCCCATTTAAAGACAGAAATATAACTTTCGCGCACACGGCCCCCCCGTTGATATATCTTGGCCTTCAGCCCGGGCCCCGCACGCCTCGAACTTAAAGCTTTGCTACCGGGTTGGTTGAATTTTCAGACAATACCTCGATCCCATTTAAAGACAGAAATATAACTTTCGCGCACACGGCCCCCCCGTTGATATATCTTGGCCTTCAGCCCGGGCCCCGCACGCCTCGAACTTAAAGCTTTGCTACCGGGTTGGTTGAATTTTCAGACAATACCTCGATCCCATTTAAAGACAGAAATATAACTTTCGCGCACACGGCCCCCCCGTTGATATATCTTGGCCTTCAGCCCGGGCCCCGCACGCCTCGAACTTAAAGCTTTGCTACCGGGTTGGTTGAATTTTCAGACAATACCTCGATCCCATTTAAAGACAGAAATATAACTTTCGCGCACACGGCCCCCCCGTTGATATATCTTGGCCTTCAGCCCGGGCCCCGCACGCCTCGAACTTAAAGCTTTGCTACCGGGTTGGTTGAATTTTCAGACAATACCTCGATCCCATTTAAAGACAGAAATATAACTTTCGCGCACACGGCCCCCCCGTTGATATATCTTGGCCTTCAGCCCGGGCCCCGCACGCCTCGAACTTAAAGCTTTGCTACCGGGTTGGTTGAATTTTCAGACAATACCTCGATCCCATTTAAAGACAGAAATATAACTTTCGCGCACACGGCCCCCCCGTTGATATATCTTGGCCTTCAGCCCGAGCCCCGCACGCCTCGAACTTAAAGCTTTGCTACCGGGTTGGTTGAATTTTCAGACAATACCTCGATCCCATTTAAAGACAGAAATATAACTTTCGCGCACACGGCCCCCCCGTTGATATATCTTGGCCTTCAGCCCGGGCCCCGCACGCCTCGAACTTAAAGCTTTGCTACCGGGTTGGTTGAATTTCCAGACAATACCTCGATCCCATTTAAAGACAGAAATATAACTTTCGCGCACACAGCCCCCCGTTGATATATCTTGGCCTTCAGCCCGGGCCCCGCACGCCTCGAACTTAAAGCTTTGCTACCGGGTTGGTTGAATTTTCAGACAATACCTCGATCCCATTTAAAGAGAGAAATATAACTTTCGCGCACACATCCCCCCCCGTTGATATATCTTGGCCTTCAGCCCGGGCCCCGCACGCCTCGAACTTAAAGCTTTGCTACCGGGTTGGTTGAATTTTCAGACAATACCTCGATCCCATTTAAAGACAGAAATATAACTTTCGCGCACACGGCCCCCCCGTTGATATATCTTGGCCTTCAGCCCGGGCCCCGCACGCCTCGAACTTAAAGCTTTGCTACCGGGTTGGTTGAATTTTCAGACAATACCTCGATCCCATTTAAAGAGAGAAATATAACTTTCGCGCACACAGCCCCCCCGTTGATATATCTTGGCCTTCAGCCCGGGCCCCGCACGCCTCGAACTTAAAGCTTTGCTACCGGGTTGGTTGAATTTTCAGACAATACCTCGATCCCATTTAAAGACAGAAATATAACTTTCGCGCACACGGCCCCCCCGTTGATATATCTTGGCCTTCAGCCCGGGCCCCGCACGCCTCGAACTTAAAGCTTTGCTACCGGGTTGGTTGAATTTTCAGACAATACCTCGATCCCATTTAAAGAGAGAAATATAACTTTCGCGCACACGGCCCCCCCGTTGATATATCTTGGCCTTCAGCCCGGGCCCCGCACGCCTCGAACTTAAAGCTTTGCTACCGGGTTGGTTGAATTTTCAGACAATACCTCGATCCCATTTAAAGAGAGAAATATAACTTTCGCGCACACGGCCCCCCCGTTGATATATCTTGGCCTTCAGCCCGGGCCCCGCACGCCTCGAACTTAAAGCTTTGCTACCGGGTTGGTTGAATTTTCAGACAATACCTCGATCCCATTTAAAGACAGAAATATAACTTTCGCGCACACGGCCCCCCCGTTGATATATCTTGGCCTTCAGCCCGGGCCCCGCACGCCTCGAACTTAAAGCTTTGCTACCGGGTTGGTTGAATTTTCAGACAATACCTCGATCCCATTTAAAGAGAGAAATATAACTTTCGCGCACACGGCCCCCCCGTTGATATATCTTGGCCTTCAGCCCGGGCCCCGCACGCCTCGAACTTAAAGCTTTGCTACCGGGTTGGTTGAATTTTCAGACAATACCTCGATCCCATTTAAAGAGAGAAATATAACTTTCGCGCACACAGCCCCCCCGTTGATATATCTTGGCCTTCAGCCCGGGCCCCGCACGCCTCGAACTTAAAGCTTTGCTACCGGGTTGGTTGAATTTTCAGACAATACCTCGATCCCATTTAAAGAGAGAAATATAACTTTCGCGCACACAGCCCCCCGGTTGATATATCTTGGCCTTCAGCCCGGGCCCCGCACGCCTCGAACTTAAAGCTTTGCTAGCGGGTTGGTTGAATTTTCAGACAATACCTCGATCCCATTTAAAGACAGAAATATAACTTTCGCGCACACGGCCCCCCCGTTGATATATCTTGGCCTTCAGCCCGGGCCCCGCACGCCTCGAACTTAAAGCTTTGCTACCGGGTTGGTTGAATTTTCAGACAATACCTCGATCCCATTTAAAGACAGAAATATAACTTTCGCGCACACGGCCCCCCCGTTGATATATCTTGGCCTTCAGCCCGGGCCCCGCACGCCTCGAACTTAAAGCTTTGCTACCGGGTTGGTTGAATTTTCAGACAATACCTCGATCCCATTTAAAGACAGAAATATAACTTTCGCGCACACGGCCCCCCCGTTGATATATCTTGGCCTTCAGCCCGGGCCCCGCACGCCTCGAACTTAAAGCTTTGCTACCGGGTTGGTTGAATTTTCAGACAATACCTCGATCCCATTTAAAGACAGAAATATAACTTTCGCGCACACGGCCCCCCCGTTGATATATCTTGGCCTTCAGCCCGGGCCCCGCACGCCTCGAACTTAAAGCTTTGCTACCGGGTTGGTTGAATTTTCAGACAATACCTCGATCCCATTTAAAGAGAGAAATATAACTTTCGCGCACACGGCCCCCCCGTTGATATATCTTGGCCTTCAGCCCGGGCCCCGCACGCCTCGAACTTAAAGCTTTGCTACCGGGTTGGTTGAATTTTCAGACAATACCTCGATCCCATTTAAAGAGAGAAATATAACTTTCGCGCACACGGCCCCCCCGTTGATATATCTTGGCCTTCAGCCCGGGCCCCGCACGCCTCGAACTTAAAGCTTTGCTACCGGGTTGGTTGAATTTTCAGACAATACCTCGATCCCATTTAAAGACAGAAATATAACTTTCGCGCACACGGCCCCCCCGTTGATATATCTTGGCCTTCAGCCCGGGCCCCGCACGCCTCGAACTTAAAGCTTTGCTACCGGGTTGGTTGAATTTTCAGACAATACCTCGATCCCATTTAAAGAGAGAAATATAACTTTCGCGCACACGGCCCCCCCGTTGATATATCTTGGCCTTCAGCCCGGGCCCCGCACGCCTCGAACTTAAAGCTTTGCTACCGGGTTGGTTGAATTTTCAGACAATACCTCGATCCCATTTAAAGAGAGAAATATAACTTTCGCGCACACAGCCCCCCCGTTGATATATCTTGGCCTTCAGCCCGGGCCCCGCACGCCTCGAACTTAAAGCTTTGCTACCGGGTTGGTTGAATTTTCAGACAATACCTCGATCCCATTTAAAGAGAGAAATATAACTTTCGCGCACACAGCCCCCCGGTTGATATATCTTGGCCTTCAGCCCGGGCCCCGCACGCCTCGAACTTAAAGCTTTGCTAGCGGGTTGGTTGAATTTTCAGACAATACCTCGATCCCATTTAAAGACAGAAATATAACTTTCGCGCACACGGCCCCCCCGTTGATATATCTTGGCCTTCAGCCCGGGCCCCGCACGCCTCGAACTTAAAGCTTTGCTACCGGGTTGGTTGAATTTTCAGACAATACCTCGATCCCATTTAAAGACAGAAATATAACTTTCGCGCACACGGCCCCCCCGTTGATATATCTTGGCCTTCAGCCCGGGCCCCGCACGCCTCGAACTTAAAGCTTTGCTACCGGGTTGGTTGAATTTTCAGACAATACCTCGATCCCATTTAAAGACAGAAATATAACTTTCGCGCACACGGCCCCCCCGTTGATATATCTTGGCCTTCAGCCCGGGCCCCGCACGCCTCGAACTTAAAGCTTTGCTACCGGGTTGGTTGAATTTTCAGACAATACCTCGATCCCATTTAAAGACAGAAATATAACTTTCGCGCACACGGCCCCCCCGTTGATATATCTTGGCCTTCAGCCCGGGCCCCGCACGCCTCGAACTTAAAGCTTTGCTACCGGGTTGGTTGAATTTTCAGACAATACCTCGATCCCATTTAAAGACAGAAATATAACTTTCGCGCACACGGCCCCCCCGTTGATATATCTTGGCCTTCAGCCCGGGCCCCGCACGCCTCGAACTTAAAGCTTTGCTACCGGGTTGGTTGAATTTTCAGACAATACCTCGATCCCATTTAAAGACAGAAATATAACTTTCGCGCACACGGCCCCCCCGTTGATATATCTTGGCCTTCAGCCCGGGCCCCGCACGCCTCGAACTTAAAGCTTTGCTACCGGGTTGGTTGAATTTTCAGACAATACCTCGATCCCATTTAAAGACAGAAATATAACTTTCGCGCACACGGCCCCCCCGTTGATATATCTTGGCCTTCAGCCCGGGCCCCGCACGCCTCGAACTTAAAGCTTTGCTACCGGGTTGGTTGAATTTTCAGACAATACCTCGATCCCATTTAAAGACAGAAATATAACTTTCGCGCACACGGCCCCCCCGTTGATATATCTTGGCCTTCAGCCCGGGCCCCGCACACTCGAGAAGCTTTGCTACCGGGCTGGTCGAATTTTCAGACAATACCTCGATCCCATTTAAAGACAGAAATATAACTTTCGCGCACACGGCCCCCCCGTTGATATATCTTGGCCTTCAGCCCGGGCCCCGCACGCCTCGAACTTAAAGCTTTGCTACCGGGTTGGTTGAATTTTCAGACAATACCTCGATCCCATTTAAAGACAGAAATATAACTTTCGCGCACACAGCCCCCCCGTTGATATATCTTGGCCTTCAGCCCGGGCCCCGCACGCCTCGAACTTAAAGCTTTGCTACTGGGTTGGTTGAATTTTCAGACAATACCTCGATCCCATTTAAAGACAGAAATATAACTTTCGCGCACACGGCCCCCCCGTTGATATATCTTGGCCTTCAGCCCGGGCCCCGCACGCCTCGAACTTAAAGCTTTGCTACCGGGTTGGTTGAATTTTCAGACAATACCTCGATCCCATTTAAAGAGAGAAATATAACTTTCGCGCACACGGCCCCCCCGTTGATATATCTTGGCCTTCAGCCCGGGCCCCGCACGCCTCGAACTTAAAGCTTTGCTACCGGGTTGGTTGAATTTTCAGACAATACCTCGATCCCATTTAAAGACAGAAATATAACTTTCGCGCACACGGCCCCCCCGTTGATATATCTTGGCCTTCAGCCCGGGCCCCGCACGCCTCGAACTTAAAGCTTTGCTACCGGGTTGGTTGAATTTTCAGACAATACCTCGATCCCATTTAAAGACAGAAATATAACTTTCGCGCACACAGCCCCCCCGTTGATATATCTTGGCCTTCAGCCCGGGCCCCGCACGCCTCGAACTTAAAGCTTTGCTACCGGGTTGGTTGAATTTTCAGACAATACCTCGATCCCATTTAAAGACAGAAATATAACTTTCGCGCACACAGCCCCCCCGTTGATATATCTTGGCCTTCAGCCCGGGCCCCGCACGCCTCGAACTTAAAGCTTTGCTACCGGGTTGGTGGAATTTTCAGACAATACCTCGATCCCATTTAAAGACAGAAATATAACTTTCGCGCACACGGCCCCCCCGTTGATATATCTTGGCCTTCAGCCCGGGCCCCGCACGCCTCGAACTTAAAGCTTTGCTACCGGGTTGGTTGAATTTTCAGACAATACCTCGATCCCATTTAAAGAGAGAAATATAACTTTCGCGCACACAGCCCCCCCGTTGATATATCTTGGCCTTCAGCCCGGGCCCCGCACGCCTCGAACTTAAAGCTTTGCTACCGGGTTGGTTGAATTTTCAGACAATACCTCGATCCCATTTAAAGAGAGAAATATAACTTTCGCGCACACGGCCCCCCCGTTGATATATCATGGCCTTCAGCCCGGGCCCCGCACGCCTCGAACTTAAAGCTTTGCTACCGGGTTGGTTGAATTTTCAGACAATACCTCGATCCCATTTAAAGAGAGAAATATAACTTTCGCGCACACAGCCCCCCCGTTGATATATCTTGGCCTTCAGCGCGGGCCCCGCACGCCTCGAACTTAAAGCTTTGCTACCGGGTTGGTTGAATTTTCAGACAATACCTCGATCCCATTTAAAGAGAGAAATATAACTTTCGCGCACACAGCCCCCCCGTTGATATATCTTGGCCTTCAGCCCGGGCCCCGCACGCCTCGAACTTAAAGCTTTGCTACCGGGTTGGTTGAATTTTCAGACAATACCTCGATCCCATTTAAAGAGAGAAATATAACTTTCGCGCACACAGCCCCCCCGTTGATATATCTTGGCCTTCAGCCCGGGCCCCGCACGCCTCGAACTTAAAGCTTTGCTACCGGGTTGGTTGAATTTTCAGACAATACCTCGATCCCATTTAAAGAGAGAAATATAACTTTCGCGCACACAGCCCCCCCGTTGATATATCTTGGCCTTCAGCCCGGGCCCCGCACGCCTCGAACTTAAAGCTTTGCTACCGGGTTGGTTGAATTTTCAGACAATACCTCGATCCCATTTAAAGACAGAAATATAACTTTCGCGCACACGGCCCCCCCGTTGATATATCTTGGCCTTCAGCACGGGCCCCGCACGCCTCGAACTTAAAGCTTTGCTACCGGGTTGGTTGAATTTTCAGACAATACCTCGATCCCATTTAAAGAGAGAAATATAACTTTCGCGCACACGGCCCCCCCGTTGATATATCTTGGCCTTCAGCCCGGGCCCCGCACGCCTCGAACTTAAAGCTTTGCTACCGGGTTGGTTGAATTTTCAGACAATACCTCGATCCCATTTAAAGACAGAAATATAACTTTCGCGCACACAGCCCCCCCGTTGATATATCTTGGCCTTCAGCCCGGGCCCCGCACGCCTCGAACTTAAAGCTTTGCTACCGGGTTGGTTGAATTTTCAGACAATACCTCGATCCCATTTAAAGACAGAAATATGACTTTCGCGCACACAGCCCCCCCGTTGATATATCTTGGCCTTCAGCCCGGGCCCCGCACGCCTCGAACTTAAAGCTTTGCTACCGGGTTGGTTGAATTTTCAGACAATACCTCGATCCCATTTAAAGACAGAAATATAACTTTCGCGCACACAGCCCCCCCGTTGATATATCTTGGCCTTCAGCCCGGGCCCCGCACGCCTCGAACTTAAAGCTTTGCTACCGGGTTGGTTGAATTTTCAGACAATACCTCGATCCCATTTAAAGACAGAAATATAACTTTCGCGCACACGGCCCCCCCGTTGATATATCTTGGCCTTCAGCCCGGGCCCCGCACGCCTCGAACTTAAAGCTTTGCTACCGGGTTGGTTGAATTTTCAGACAATACCTCGATCCCATTTAAAGAGAGAAATATAACTTTCGCGCACACGGCCCCCCCGTTGATATATCTTGGCCTTCAGCCCGGGCCCCGCACGCCTCGAACTTAAAGCTTTGCTACCGGGTTGGTTGAATTTTCAGACAATACCTCGATCCCATTTAAAGACAGAAATATAACTTTCGCGCACACGGCCCCCCCGTTGATATATCTTGGCCTTCAGCCCGGGCCCCGCACGCCTCGAACTTAAAGCTTTGCTACCGGGTTGGTTGAATTTTCAGACAATACCTCGATCCCATTTAAAGACAGAAATATAACTTTCGCGCACACAGCCCCCCCGTTGATATATCTTGGCCTTCAGCCCGGGCCCCGCACGCCTCGAACTTAAAGCTTTGCTACCGGGTTGGTTGAATTTTCAGACAATACCTCGATCCCATTTAAAGACAGAAATATAACTTTCGCGCACACAGCCCCCCCGTTGATATATCTTGGCCTTCAGCCCGGGCCCCGCACGCCTCGAACTTAAAGCTTTGCTACCGGGTTGGTTGAATTTTCAGACAATACCTCGATCCCATTTAAAGACAGAAATATAACTTTCGCGCACACGGCCCCCCCGTTGATATATCTTGGCCTTCAGCCCGGGCCCCGCACGCCTCGAACTTAAAGCTTTGCTACCGGGTTGGTTGAATTTTCAGACAATACCTCGATCCCATTTAAAGAGAGAAATATAACTTTCGCGCACACAGCCCCCCCGTTGATATATTTGGCCTTCAGCCCGGGCCCCGCACGCCTCGAACTTAAAGCTTTGCTACCGGGTTGGTTGAATTTTCAGACAATACCTCGATCCCATTTAAAGAGAGAAATATAACTTTCGCGCACACGGCCCCCCCGTTGATATATCATGGCCTTCAGCCCGGGCCCCGCACGCCTCGAACTTAAAGCTTTGCTACCGGGTTGGTTGAATTTTCAGACAATACCTCGATCCCATTTAAAGAGAGAAATATAACTTTCGCGCACACAGCCCCCCCGTTGATATATCTTGGCCTTCAGCGCGGGCCCCGCACGCCTCGAACTTAAAGCTTTGCTACCGGGTTGGTTGAATTTTCAGACAATACCTCGATCCCATTTAAAGAGAGAAATATAACTTTCGCGCACACAGCCCCCCCGTTGATATATCTTGGCCTTCAGCCCGGGCCCCGCACGCCTCGAACTTAAAGCTTTGCTACCGGGTTGGTTGAATTTTCAGACAATACCTCGATCCCATTTAAAGAGAGAAATATAACTTTCGCGCACACAGCCCCCCCGTTGATATATCTTGGCCTTCAGCCCGGGCCCCGCACGCCTCGAACTTAAAGCTTTGCTACCGGGTTGGTTGAATTTTCAGACAATACCTCGATCCCATTTAAAGAGAGAAATATAACTTTCGCGCACACAGCCCCCCCGTTGATATATCTTGGCCTTCAGCCCGGGCCCCGCACGCCTCGAACTTAAAGCTTTGCTACCGGGTTGGTTGAATTTTCAGACAATACCTCGATCCCATTTAAAGACAGAAATATAACTTTCGCGCACACGGCCCCCCCGTTGATATATCTTGGCCTTCAGCCCGGGCCCCGCACGCCTCGAACTTAAAGCTTTGCTACCGGGTTGGTTGAATTTTCAGACAATACCTCGATCCCATTTAAAGAGAGAAATATAACTTTCGCGCACACGGCCCCCCCGTTGATATATCTTGGCTTTCAGCCCGGGCCCCGCACGCCTCGAACTTAAAGCTTTGCTACCGGGTTGGTTGAATTTTCAGACAATACCTCGATCCCATTTAAAGACAGAAATATAACTTTCGCGCACACGGCCCCCCCGTTGATATATCTTGGCCTTCAGCCCGGGCCCCGCACGCCTCGAACTTAAAGCTTTGCTACCGGGTTGGTTGAATTTTCAGACAATACCTCGATCCCATTTAAAGACAGAAATATAACTTTCGCGCACACAGCCCCCCCGTTGATATATCTTGGCCTTCAGCCCGGGCCCCGCACGCCTCGAACTTAAAGCTTTGCTACCGGGTTGGTTGAATTTTCAGACAATACCTCGATCCCATTTAAAGACAGAAATATAACTTTCGCGCACACAGCCCCCCCGTTGATATATCTTGGCCTTCAGCCCGGGCCCCGCACGCCTCGAACTTAAAGCTTTGCTACCGGGTTGGTTGAATTTTCAGACAATACCTCGATCCCATTTAAAGACAGAAATATAACTTTCGCGCACACGGCCCCCCCGTTGATATATCTTGGCCTTCAGCCCGGGCCCCGCACGCCTCGAACTTAAAGCTTTGTTACCGGGTTGGTTGAATTTTCAGACAATACCTCGATCCCATTTAAAGACAGAAATATAACTTTCGCGCACACGGCCCCCCCGTTGATATATCTTGGCCTTCAGCCCGGGCCCCGCACGCCTCGAACTTAAAGCTTTGCTACCGAGTTGGTTGAATTTTCAGACAATACCTCGATCCCATTTAAAGACAGAAATATAACTTTCGCGCACACGGCCCCCCCGTTGATATATCTTGGCCTTCAGCCCGGGCCCCGCACACTCGAGAAGCTTTGCTACCGGGCTGGTCGAATTTTCAGACAATACCTCGATCCCATTTAAAGACAGAAATATAACTTTCGCGCACACGGCCCCCCCGTTGATATATCTTGGCCTTCAGCCCGGGCCCCGCACGCCTGGAACTTAAAGCTTTGCTACCGGGTTGGTTGAATTTTCAGACAATACCTCGATCCCATTTAAAGACAGAAATATAACTTTCGCGCACACAGCCCCCCCGTTGATATATCTTGGCCTTCAGCCCGGGCCCCGCACGCCTCGAACTTAAAGCTTTGCTACCGGGTTGGTCGAATTTTCAGACAATACCTCGATCCCATTTAAAGACAGAAATATAACTTTCGCGCACACGGCCCCCCCGTTGATATATCTTGGCCTTCAGCCCGGGCCCCGCACGCCTCGAACTTAAAGCTTTGCTACCGGGTTGGTTGAATTTTCAGACAATACCTCGATCCCATTTAAAGACAGAAATATAACTTTCGCGCACACGGCCCCCCCGTTGATATATCTTGGCCTTCAGCCCGGGCCCCGCACGCCTCGAACTTAAAGCTTTGCTACCGGGTTGGTTGAATTTTCAGACAATACCTCGATCCCATTTAAAGAGAGAAATATAACTTTCGCGCACACGGCCCCCCCGTTGATATATCTTGGCCTTCAGCCCGGGCCCCGCACGCCTCGAACTTAAAGCTTTGCTACCGGGTTGGTTGAATTTTCAGACAATACCTCGATCCCATTTAAAGACAGAAATATAACTTTCGCGCACACGGCCCCCCCGTTGATATATCTTGGCCTTCAGCCCGGGCCCCGCACGCCTCGAACTTAAAGCTTTGCTACCGGGTTGGTTGAATTTTCAGACAATACCTCGATCCCATTTAAAGACAGAAATATAACTTTCGCGCACACAGCCCCCCCGTTGATATATCTTGGCCTTCAGCCCGGGCCCCGCACGCCTCGAACTTAAAGCTTTGCTACCGGGTTGGTTGAATTTTCAGACAATACCTCGATCCCATTTAAAGACAGAAATATAACTTTCGCGCACACAGCCCCCCCGTTGATATATCTTGGCCTTCAGCCCGGGCCCCGCACGCCTCGAACTTAAAGCTTTGCTACCGGGTTGGTTGAATTTTCAGACAATACCTCGATCCCATTTAAAGACAGAAATATAACTTTCGCGCACACGGCCCCCCCGTTGATATATCTTGGCCTTCAGCCCGGGCCCCGCACGCCTCGAACTTAAAGCTTTGCTACCGGGTTGGTTGAATTTTCAGACAATACCTCGATCCCATTTAAAGAGAGAAATATAACTTTCGCGCACACAGCCCCCCCGTTGATATATTTGGCCTTCAGCCCGGGCCCCGCACGCCTCGAACTTAAAGCTTTGCTACCGGGTTGGTTGAATTTTCAGACAATACCTCGATCCCATTTAAAGAGAGAAATATAACTTTCGCGCACACGGCCCCCCCGTTGATATATCATGGCCTTCAGCCCGGGCCCCGCACGCCTCGAACTTAAAGCTTTGCTACCGGGTTGGTTGAATTTTCAGACAATACCTCGATCCCATTTAAAGAGAGAAATATAACTTTCGCGCACACAGCCCCCCCGTTGATATATCTTGGCCTTCAGCGCGGGCCCCGCACGCCTCGAACTTAAAGCTTTGCTACCGGGTTGGTTGAATTTTCAGACAATACCTCGATCCCATTTAAAGAGAGAAATATAACTTTCGCGCACACAGCCCCCCCGTTGATATATCTTGGCCTTCAGCCCGGGCCCCGCACGCCTCGAACTTAAAGCTTTGCTACCGGGTTGGTTGAATTTTCAGACAATACCTCGATCCCATTTAAAGAGAGAAATATAACTTTCGCGCACACAGCCCCCCCGTTGATATATCTTGGCCTTCAGCCCGGGCCCCGCACGCCTCGAACTTAAAGCTTTGCTACCGGGTTGGTTGAATTTTCAGACAATACCTCGATCCCATTTAAAGAGAGAAATATAACTTTCGCGCACACAGCCCCCCCGTTGATATATCTTGGCCTTCAGCCCGGGCCCCGCACGCCTCGAACTTAAAGCTTTGCTACCGGGTTGGTTGAATTTTCAGACAATACCTCGATCCCATTTAAAGACAGAAATATAACTTTCGCGCACACGGCCCCCCCGTTGATATATCTTGGCCTTCAGCCCGGGCCCCGCACGCCTCGAACTTAAAGCTTTGCTACCGGGTTGGTTGAATTTTCAGACAATACCTCGATCCCATTTAAAGAGAGAAATATAACTTTCGCGCACACGGCCCCCCCGTTGATATATCTTGGCTTTCAGCCCGGGCCCCGCACGCCTCGAACTTAAAGCTTTGCTACCGGGTTGGTTGAATTTTCAGACAATACCTCGATCCCATTTAAAGACAGAAATATAACTTTCGCGCACACGGCCCCCCCGTTGATATATCTTGGCCTTCAGCCCGGGCCCCGCACGCCTCGAACTTAAAGCTTTGCTACCGGGTTGGTTGAATTTTCAGACAATACCTCGATCCCATTTAAAGACAGAAATATAACTTTCGCGCACACAGCCCCCCCGTTGATATATCTTGGCCTTCAGCCCGGGCCCCGCACGCCTCGAACTTAAAGCTTTGCTACCGGGTTGGTTGAATTTTCAGACAATACCTCGATCCCATTTAAAGACAGAAATATAACTTTCGCGCACACAGCCCCCCCGTTGATATATCTTGGCCTTCAGCCCGGGCCCCGCACGCCTCGAACTTAAAGCTTTGCTACCGGGTTGGTTGAATTTTCAGACAATACCTCGATCCCATTTAAAGACAGAAATATAACTTTCGCGCACACGGCCCCCCCGTTGATATATCTTGGCCTTCAGCCCGGGCCCCGCACGGCTCGAACTTAAAGCTTTGCTACCGGGTTGGTTGAATTTTCAGACAATACCTCGATCCCATTTAAAGACAGAAATATAACTTTCGCGCACACGGCCCCCCCGTTGATATATCTTGGCCTTCAGCCCGGGCCCCGCACGCCTCGAACTTAAAGCTTTGCTACCGAGTTGGTTGAATTTTCAGACAATACCTCGATCCCATTTAAAGACAGAAATATAACTTTCGCGCACACGGCCCCCCCGTTGATATATCTTGGCCTTCAGCCCGGGCCCCGCACACTCGAGAAGCTTTGCTACCGGGCTGGTCGAATTTTCAGACAATACCTCGATCCCATTTAAAGACAGAAATATAACTTTCGCGCACACGGCCCCCCCGTTGATATATCTTGGCCTTCAGCCCGGGCCCCGCACGCCTCGAACTTAAAGCTTTGCTACCGGGTTGGTTGAATTTTCAGACAATACCTCGATCCCATTTAAAGACAGAAATATAACTTTCGCGCACACAGCCCCCCCGTTGATATATCTTGGCCTTCAGCCCGGGCCCCGCACGCCTCGAACTTAAAGCTTTGCTACCGGGTTGGTTGAATTTTCAGACAATACCTCGATCCCATTTAAAGACAGAAATATAACTTTCGCGCACACGGCCCCCCCGTTGATATATCTTGGCCTTCAGCCCGGGCCCCGCACGCCTCGAACTTAAAGCTTTGCTACCGGGTTGGTTGAATTTTCAGACAATACCTCGATCCCATTTAAAGAGAGAAATATAACTTTCGCGCACACGGCCCCCCCGTTGATATATCTTGGCCTTCAGCCCGGGCCCCGCACGCCTCGAACTTAAAGCTTTGCTACCGGGTTGGTTGAATTTTCAGACAATACCTCGATCCCATTTAAAGACAGAAATATAACTTTCGCGCACACGGCCCCCCCGTTGATATATCTTGGCCTTCAGCCCGGGCCCCGCACGCCTCGAACTTAAAGCTTTGCTACCGGGTTGGTTGAATTCTCAGACAATACCTCGATCCCATTTATAGACAGAAATATAACTTTCGCGCACACGGCCCCCCCGTTGATATATCTTGGCCTTCAGCCCGGGCCCCGCACGCCTCGAACTTAAAGCTTTGCTACCGGGTTGGTTGAATTTTCAGACAATACCTCGATCCCATTTAAAGACAGAAATATAACTTTCGCGCACACGGCCCCCCCGTTGATATATCTTGGCCTTCAGCCCGGGCCCCGCACGCCTCGAACTTAAAGCTTTGCTACCGGGTTGGTTGAATTTTCAGACAATACCTCGATCCCATTTAAAGACAGAAATATAACTTTCGCGCACACGGCCCCCCCGTTGATATATCTTGGCCTTCAGCCCGGGCCCCGCACGCCTCGAACTTAAAGCTTTGCTACCGGGTTGGTTGAATTTTCAGACAATACCTCGATCCCATTTAAAGATAGAAATATAACTTTCGCGCACACGGCCCCCCCGTTGATATATCTTGGCCTTCAGCCCGGGCCCCGCACGCCTCGAACTTAAAGCTTTGCTACCGGGTTGGTTGAATTTTCAGACACTACCTCGATCCCATTTAAAGATAGAAATATAACTTTCGCGCACACGGCCCCCCCGTTGATATATCTTGGCCTTCAGCCCGGGCCCCGCACGCCTCGAACTTAAAGCTTTGCTACCGGGTTGGTTGAATTTTCAGACAATACCTCGATCCCATTTAAAGATAGAAATATAACTTTCGCGCACACGGCCCCCCCGTTGATATATCTTGGCCTTCAGCCCGGGCCCCGCACGCCTCAAACTTAAAGCTTTGCTACCGGGTTGGTTGAATTTTCAGACAATACCTCGATCCCATTTAAAGACAGAAATATAACTTTCGCGCACACGGCCCCCCCGTTGATATATCTTGGCCTTCAGCCCGGGCCCCGCACGCCTCGAACTTAAAGCTTTGCTACCGGGTTGGTTGAATTTTCAGACAATACCTCGATCCCATTTAAAGACAGAAATATAACTTTCGCGCACACGGCCCCCCCGTTGATATATCTTGGCCTTCAGCCCGGGCCCCGCACGCCTCGAACTTAAAGCTTTGCTACCGGGTTGGTTGAATTTTCAGACAATACCTCGATCCCATTTAAAGACAGAAATATAACTTTCGCGCACACGGCCCCCCCGTTGATATATCTTGGCCTTCAGCCCGGGCCCCGCACGCCTCGAACTTAAAGCTTTGCTACCGGGTTGGTCGAATTTTCAGACAATACCTCGATCCCATTTAAAGACAGAAATATAACTTTCGCGCACACGGCCCCCCCGTTGATATATCTTGGCCTTCAGCCCGGGCCCCGCACGCCTCGAACTTAAAGCTTTGCTACCGGGTTGGTCGAATTTTCAGACAATACCTCGATCCCATTTAAAGACAGAAATATAACTTTCGCGCACACGGCCCCCCCGTTGATATATCTTGGCCTTCAGCCCGGGCCCCGCACGCCTCGAACTTAAAGCTTTGCTACCGGGTTGGTCGAATTTTCAGACAATACCTCGATCCCATTTAAAGACAGAAATATAACTTTCGCGCACACGGCCCCCCCGTTGATATATCTTGGCCTTCAGCCCGGGCCCCGCACGCCTCGAACTTAAAGCTTTGCTACCGGGTTGGTCGAATTTTCAGACAATACCTCGATCCCATTTAAAGACAGAAATATAACTTTCGCGCACACGGCCCCCCCGTTGATATATCTTGGCCTTCAGCCCGGGCCCCGCACGCCTCGAACTTAAAGCTTTGCTACCGGGTTGGTCGAATTTTCAGACAATACCTCGATCCCATTTAAAGACAGAAATATAACTTTCGCGCACACGGCCCCCCCGTTGATATATCTTGGCCTTCAGCCCGGGCCCCGCACGCCTCGAACTTAAAGCTTTGCTACCGGGTTTGTCGAATTTTCAGACAATACCTCGATCCCATTTAAAGACAGAAATATAACTTTCGCGCACACGGCCCCCCCGTTGATATATCTTGGCCTTCAGCCCGGGCCCCGCACGCCTCGAACTTAAAGCTTTGCTACCGGGTTGGTCGAATTTTCAGACAATACCTCGATCCCATTTAAAGACAGAAATATAACTTTCGCGCACACGGCCCCCCCGTTGATATATCTTGGCCTTCAGCCCGGGCCCCGCACGCCTCGAACTTAAAGCTTTGCTACCGGGTTGGTCGAATTTTCAGACAATACCTCGATCCCATTTAAAGACAGAAATATAACTTTCGCGCACACGGCCCCCCCGTTGATATATCTTGGCCTTCAGCCCGGGCCCCGCACGCCTCGAACTTAAAGCTTTGCTACCGGGTTGGTCGAATTTTCAGACAATACCTCGATCCCATTTAAAGACAGAAATATAACTTTCGCGCACACGGCCCCCCCGTTGATATATCTTGGCCTTCAGCCCGGGCCCCGCACGCCTCGAACTTAAAGCTTTGCTACCGGGTTGGTCGAATTTTCAGACAATACCTCGATCCCATTTAAAGACAGAAATATAACTTTCGCGCACACGGCCCCCCCGTTGATATATCTTGGCCTTCAGCCCGGGCCCCGCACGCCTCGAACTTAAAGCTTTGCTACCGGGTTGGTCGAATTTTCAGACAATACCTCGATCCCATTTAAAGACAGAAATATAACTTTCGCGCACACGGCCCCCCCGTTGATATATCTTGGCCTTCAGCCCGGGCCCCGCACGCCTCGAACTTAAAGCTTTGCTACCGGGTTGGTCGAATTTTCAGACAATACCTCGATCCCATTTAAAGACAGAAATATAACTTTCGCGCACACGGCCCCCCCGTTGATATATCTTGGCCTTCAGCCCGGGCCCCGCACGCCTCGAACTTAAAGCTTTGCTACCGGGTTGGTCGAATTTTCAGACAATACCTCGATCCCATTTAAAGACAGAAATATAACTTTCGCGCACACGGCCCCCCCGTTGATATATCTTGGCCTTCAGCCCGGGCCCCGCACGCCTCGAACTTAAAGCTTTGCTACCGGGTTGGTCGAATTTTCAGACAATACCTCGATCCCATTTAAAGACAGAAATATAACTTTCGCGCACACGGCCCCCCCGTTGATATATCTTGGCCTTCAGCCCGGGCCCCGCACGCCTCGAACTTAAAGCTTTGCTACCGGGTTGGTCGAATTTTCAGAGAATACCTCGATCCCATTTAAAGACAGAAATATAACTTTCGCGCACACGGCCCCCCCGTTGATATATCTTGGCCTTCAGCCCGGGCCCCGCACGCCTCGAACTTAAAGCTTTGCTACCGGGTTGGTCGAATTTTCAGACAATACCTCGATCCCATTTAAAGACAGAAATATAACTTTCGCGCACACGGCCCCCCCGTTGATATATCTTGGCCTTCAGCCCGGGCCCCGCACGCCTCGAACTTAAAGCTTTGCTACCGGGTTGGTCGAATTTTCAGACAATACCTCGATCCCATTTAAAGACAGAAATATAACTTTCGCGCACACGGCCCCCCCGTTGATATATCTTGGCCTTCAGCCCGGGCCCCGCACGCCTCGAACTTAAAGCTTTGCTACCGGGTTGGTCGAATTTTCAGACAATACCTCGATCCCATTTAAAGACAGAAATATAACTTTCGCTCACACGGCCCCCCCGTTGATATATCTTGGCCTTCAGCCCGGGCCCCGCACGCCTCGAACTTAAAGCTTTGCTACCGGGTTGGTCGAATTTTTAGACAATACCTCGATCCCATTTAAAGACAGAAATATAACTTTCGCGCACACGGCCCCCCCGTTGATATATCTTGGCCTTCAGCCCGGGCCCCGCACGCCTCGAACTTAAAGCTTTGCTACCGGGTTGGTCGAATTTTCAGACAATACCTCGATCCCATTTAAAGAGAGAAATATAACTTTCGCGCACACGGCCCCCCCGTTGATATATCTTGGCCTTCAGCCCGGGCCCCGCACGCCTCGAACTTAAAGCTTTGCTACCGGGTTGGTCGAATTTTCAGACAATACCTCGATCCCATTTAAAGACAGAAATATAACTTTCGCGCACACGGCCCCCCCGTTGATATATCTTGGCCTTCAGCCCGGGCCCCGCACGCCTCGAACTTAAAGCTTTGCTACCGGGTTGGTCGAATTTTCAGACAATACCTCGATCCCATTTAAAGACAGAAATATAACTTTCGCGCACACGGCCCCCCCGTTGATATATCTTGGCCTTCAGCCCGGGCCCCGCACGCCTCGAACTTAAAGCTTTGCTACCGGGTTGGTCGAATTTTCAGACAATACCTCGATCCCATTTAAAGACAGAAATATAACTTTCGCGCACACGGCCCCCCCGTTGATATATCTTGGCCTTCAGCCCGGGCCCCGCACGCCTCGAACTTAAAGCTTTGCTACCGGGTTGGTCGAATTTTCAGACAATACCTCGATCCCATTTAAAGACAGAAATATAACTTTCGCGCACACGGCCCCCCCGTTGATATATCTTGGCCTTCAGCCCGGGCCCCGCACGCCTCGAACTTAAAGCTTTGCTACCGGGTTGGTTGAATTTTCAGACAATACCTCGATGCCATTTAAAGATAGAAATATAACTTTCGCGCACACAGCCCCCCGGTTGATATATCTTGGCCTTCAGCCCGGGCCCCGCACGCCTCGAACTTAAAGCTTTGCTACCGGGTTGGTTGAATTTTCAGACAATACCTCGATCCCATTTAAAGACAGAAATATAACTTTCGCGCACACGGCCCCCCCGTTGATATATCTTGGCCTTCAGCCCGGGCCCCGCACGCCTCGAACTTAAAGCTTTGCTACCGGGTTGGTTGAATTTTCAGACAATACCTCGATCCCATTTAAAGAGAGAAATATAACTTTCGCGCACACGGCCCCCCCGTTGATATATCTTGGCCTTCAGCCCGGGCCCCGCACGCCTCGAACTTAAAGCTTTGCTACCGGGTTGGTTGAATTTTCAGACAATACCTCGATCCCATTTAAAGACAGAAATATAACTTTCGCGCACACGGCCCCCCCGTTGATATATCTTGGCCTTCAGCCCGGGCCCCGCACGCCTCGAACTTAAAGCTTTGCTACCGGGTTGGTTGAATTTTCAGACAATACCTCGATCCCATTTATAGACAGAAATATAACTTTCGCGCACACGGCCCCCCCGTTGATATATCTTGGCCTTCAGCCCGGGCCCCGCACGCCTCGAACTTAAAGCTTTGCTACCGGGTTGGTTGAATTTTCAGACAATACCTCGATCCCATTTAAAGACAGAAATATAACTTTCGCGCACACGGCCCCCCCGTTGATATATCTTGGCCTTCAGCCCGGGCCCCGCACGCCTCGAACTTAAAGCTTTGCTACCGGGTTGGTTGAATTTTCAGACAATACCTCGATCCCATTTAAAGACAGAAATATAACTTTCGCGCACACGGCCCCCCCGTTGATATATCTTGGCCTTCAGCCCGGGCCCCGCACGCCTCGAACTTAAAGCTTTGCTACCGGGTTGGTTGAATTTTCAGACAATACCTCGATCCCATTTAAAGATAGAAATATAACTTTCGCGCACACGGCCCCCCCGTTGATATATCTTGGCCTTCAGCCCGGGCCCCGCACGCCTCGAACTTAAAGCTTTGCTACCGGGTTGGTTGAATTTTCAGACACTACCTCGATCCCATTTAAAGATAGAAATATAACTTTCGCGCACACGGCCCCCCCGTTGATATATCTTGGCCTTCAGCCCGGGCCCCGCACGCCTCGAACTTAAAGCTTTGCTACCGGGTTGGTTGAATTTTCAGACAATACCTCGATCCCATTTAAAGACAGAAATATAACTTTCGCGCACACGGCCCCCCCGTTGATATATCTTGGCCTTCAGCCCGGGCCCCGCACGCCTCGAACTTAAAGCTTTGCTACCGGGTTGGTTGAATTTTCAGACAATACCTCGATCCCATTTATAGACAGAAATATAACTCTCGCGCACACGGCCCCCCCGTTGATATATCTTGGCCTTCAGCCCGGGCCCCGCACGCCTCGAACTTAAAGCTTTGCTACCGGGTTGGTTGAATTTTCAGACAATACCTCGATCCCATTTAAAGACAGAAATATAACTTTCGCGCACACGGCCCCCCCGTTGATATATCTTGGCCTTCAGCCCGGGCCCCGCACGCCTCGAACTTAAAGCTTTGCTACCGGGTTGGTTGAATTTTCAGACAATACCTCGATCCCATTTAAAGACAGAAATATAACTTTCGCGCACACGGCCCCCCCGTTGATATATCTTGGCCTTCAGCCCGGGCCCCGCACGCCTCGAACTTAAAGCTTTGCTACCAGGTTGGTTGAATTTTCAGACAATACCTCGATCCCATTTAAAGATAGAAATATAACTTTCGCGCACACGGCCCCCCCGTTGATATATCTTGGCCTTCAGCCCGGGCCCCGCACGCCTCGAACTTAAAGCTTTGCTACCGGGTTGGTTGAATTTTCAGACACTACCTCGATCCCATTTAAAGATAGAAATATAACTTTCGCGCACACGGCCCCCCCGTTGATATATCTTGGCCTTCAGCCCGGGCCCCGCACGCCTCGAACTTAAAGCTTTGCTACCGGGTTGGTTGAATTTTCAGACAATACCTCGATCCCATTTAAAGATAGAAATATAACTTTCGCGCACACGGCCCCCCCGTTGATATATCTTGGCCTTCAGCCCGGGCCCCGCACGCCTCAAACTTAAAGCTTTGCTACCGGGTTGGTTGAATTTTCAGACAATACCTCGATCCCATTTAAAGACAGAAATATAACTTTCGCGCACACGGCCCCCCCGTTGATATATCTTGGCCTTCAGCCCGGGCCCCGCACGCCTCGAACTTAAAGCTTTGCTACCGGGTTGGTTGAATTTTCAGACAATACCTCGATCCCATTTAAAGACAGAAATATAACTTTCGCGCACACGGCCCCCCCGTTGATATATCTTGGCCTTCAGCCCGGGCCCCGCACGCCTCGAACTTAAAGCTTTGCTACCGGGTTGGTTGAATTTTCAGACAATACCTCGATCCCATTTATAGACAGAAATATAACTCTCGCGCACACGGCCCCCCCGTTGATATATCTTGGCCTTCAGCCCGGGCCCCGCACGCCTCGAACTTAAAGCTTTGCTACCGGGTTGGTTGAATTTTCAGACAATACCTCGATCCCATTTAAAGACAGAAATATAACTTTCGCGCACACGGCCCCCCCGTTGATATATCTTGGCCTTCAGCCCGGGCCCCGCACGCCTCGAACTTAAAGCTTTGCTACCGGGTTGGTTGAATTTTCAGACAATACCTCGATCCCATTTAAAGACAGAAATATAACTTTCGCGCACACGGCCCCCCCGTTGATATATCTTGGCCTTCAGCCCGGGCCCCGCACGCCTCGAACTTAAAGCTTTGCTACCAGGTTGGTTGAATTTTCAGACAATACCTCGATCCCATTTAAAGATAGAAATATAACTTTCGCGCACACGGCCCCCCCGTTGATATATCTTGGCCTTCAGCCCGGGCCCCGCACGCCTCGAACTTAAAGCTTTGCTACCGGGTTGGTTGAATTTTCAGACAATACCTCGATCCCATTTAAAGATAGAAATATAACTTTCGCGCACACGGCCCCCCCGTTGATATATCTTGGCCTTCAGCCCGGGCCCCGCACGCCTCGAACTTAAAGCTTTGCTACCGGGTTGGTTGAATTTTCAGACACTACCTCGATCCCATTTAAAGATAGAAATATAACTTTCGCGCACACGGCCCCCCCGTTGATATATCTTGGCCTTCAGCCCGGGCCCCGCACGCCTCGAACTTAAAGCTTTGCTACCGGGTTGGTTGAATTTTCAGACAATACCTCGATCCCATTTAAAGACAGAAATATAACTTTCGCGCACACGGCCCCCCCGTTGATATATCTTGGCCTTCAGCCCGGGCCCCGCACGCCTCGAACTTAAAGCTTTGCTACCGGGTTGGTTGAATTTTCAGACAATACCTCGATCCCATTTATAGACAGAAATATAACTCTCGCGCACACGGCCCCCCCGTTGATATATCTTGGCCTTCAGCCCGGGCCCCGCACGCCTCGAACTTAAAGCTTTGCTACCGGGTTGGTTGAATTTTCAGACAATACCTCGATCCCATTTAAAGACAGAAATATAACTTTCGCGCACACGGCCCCCCCGTTGATATATCTTGGCCTTCAGCCCGGGCCCCGCACGCCTCGAACTTAAAGCTTTGCTACCGGGTTGGTTGAATTTTCAGACAATACCTCGATCCCATTTAAAGACAGAAATATAACTTTCGCGCACACGGCCCCCCCGTTGATATATCTTGGCCTTCAGCCCGGGCCCCGCACGCCTCGAACTTAAAGCTTTGCTACCAGGTTGGTTGAATTTTCAGACAATACCTCGATCCCATTTAAAGATAGAAATATAACTTTCGCGCACACGGCCCCCCCGTTGATATATCTTGGCCTTCAGCCCGGGCCCCGCACGCCTCGAACTTAAAGCTTTGCTACCGGGTTGGTTGAATTTTCAGACACTACCTCGATCCCATTTAAAGATAGAAATATAACTTTCGCGCACACGGCCCCCCCGTTGATATATCTTGGCCTTCAGCCCGGGCCCCGCACGCCTCGAACTTAAAGCTTTGCTACCGGGTTGGTTGAATTTTCAGACAATACCTCGATCCCATTTAAAGATAGAAATATAACTTTCGCGCACACGGCCCCCCCGTTGATATATCTTGGCCTTCAGCCCGGGCCCCGCACGCCTCAAACTTAAAGCTTTGCTACCGGGTTGGTTGAATTTTCAGACAATACCTCGATCCCATTTAAAGACAGAAATATAACTTTCGCGCACACGGCCCCCCCGTTGATATATCTTGGCCTTCAGCCCGGGCCCCGCACGCCTCGAACTTAAAGCTTTGCTACCGGGTTGGTTGAATTTTCAGACAATACCTCGATCCCATTTAAAGACAGAAATATAACTTTCGCGCACACGGCCCCCCCGTTGATATATCTTGGCCTTCAGCCCGGGCCCCGCACGCCTCGAACTTAAAGCTTTGCTACCGGGTTGGTTGAATTTTCAGACAATACCTCGATCCCATTTAAAGACAGAAATATAACTTTCGCGCACACGGCCCCCCCGTTGATATATCTTGGCCTTCAGCCCGGGCCCCGCACGCCTCGAACTTAAAGCTTTGCTACCGGGTTGGTTGAATTTTCAGACAATACCTCGATCCCATTTAAAGACAGAAATATAACTTTCGCGCACACGGCCCCCCCGTTGATATATCTTGGCCTTCAGCCCGGGCCCCGCACGCCTCGAACTTAAAGCTTTGCTACCAGGTTGGTTGAATTTTCAGACAATACCTCGATCCCATTTAAAGATAGAAATATAACTTTCGCGCACACGGCCCCCCCGTTGATATATCTTGGCCTTCAGCCCGGGCCCCGCACGCCTCGAACTTAAAGCTTTGCTACCGGGTTGGTTGAATTTTCAGACACTACCTCGATCCCATTTAAAGATAGAAATATAACTTTCGCGCACACGGCCCCCCCGTTGATATATCTTGGCCTTCAGCCCGGGCCCCGCACGCCTCGAACTTAAAGCTTTGCTACCGGGTTGGTTGAATTTTCAGACAATACCTCGATCCCATTTAAAGATAGAAATATAACTTTCGCGCACACGGCCCCCCCGTTGATATATCTTGGCCTTCAGCCCGGGCCCCGCACGCCTCAAACTTAAAGCTTTGCTACCGGGTTGGTTGAATTTTCAGACAATACCTCGATCCCATTTAAAGACAGAAATATAACTTTCGCGCACACGGCCCCCCCGTTGATATATCTTGGCCTTCAGCCCGGGCCCCGCACGCCTCGAACTTAAAGCTTTGCTACCGGGTTGGTTGAATTTTCAGACAATACCTCGATCCCATTTAAAGACAGAAATATAACTTTCGCGCACACGGCCCCCCCGTTGATATATCTTGGCCTTCAGCCCGGGCCCCGCACGCCTCGAACTTAAAGCTTTGCTACCGGGTTGGTTGAATTTTCAGACAATACCTCGATCCCATTTAAAGACAGAAATATAACTTTCGCGCACACGGCCCCCCCGTTGATATATCTTGGCCTTCAGCCCGGGCCCCGCACGCCTCGAACTTAAAGCTTTGCTACCGGGTTGGTTGAATTTTCAGACAATACCTCGATCCCATTTAAAGACAGAAATATAACTTTCGCGCACACGGCCCCCCCGTTGATATATCTTGGCCTTCAGCCCGGGCCCCGCACACCTCGAACTTAAAGCTTTGCTACCGGGTTGGTTGAATTTTCAGACAATACCTCGATCCCATTTAAAGACAGAAATATAACTTTCGCGCACACGGCCCCCCCGTTGATATATCTTGGCCTTCAGCCCGGGCCCCGCACGCCTCGAACTTAAAGCTTTGCTACCGGGTTGGTTGAATTTTCAGACAATACCTCGATCCCATTTAAAGACAGAAATATAACTTTCGCGCACACGGCCCCCCCGTTGATATATCTTGGCCTTCAGCCCGGGCCCCGCACGCCTCGAACTTAAAGCTTTGCTACCGGGTTGGTTGAATTTTCAGACAATACCTCGATCCCATTTAAAGACAGAAATATAACTTTCGCGCACACGGCCCCCCCGTTGATATATCTTGGCCTTCAGCCCGGGCCCCGCACGCCTCGAACTTAAAGCTTTGCTACCGGGTTGGTTGAATTTTCAGACAATACCTCGATCCCATTTAAAGACAGAAATATAACTTTCGCGCACACGGCCCCCCCGTTGATATATCTTGGCCTTCAGCCCGGGCCCCGCACGCCTCGAACTTAAAGCTTTGCTACCGGGTTGGTTGAATTTTCAGACAATACCTCGATCCCATTTAAAGACAGAAATATAACTTTCGCGCACACGGCCCCCCCGTTGATATATCTTGGCCTTCAGCCCGGGCCCCGCACGCCTCGAACTTAAAGCTTTGCTACCGGGTTGGTTGAATTTTCAGACAATACCTCGATCCCATTTAAAGACAGAAATATAACTTTCGCGCACACGGCCCCCCCGTTGATATATCTTGGCCTTCAGCCCGGGCCCCGCACGCCTCGAACTTAAAGCTTTGCTACCGGGTTGGTTGAATTTTCAGACAATACCTCGATCCCATTTAAAGACAGAAATATAACTTTCGCGCACACGGCCCCCCCGTTGATATATCTTGGCCTTCAGCCCGGGCCCCGCACGCCTCGAACTTAAAGCTTTGCTACCGGGTTGGTTGAATTTTCAGACAATACCTTGATCCCATTTAAAGATAGAAATATAACTTTCGCGCACACGGCCCCCCCGTTGATATATCTTGGCCTTCAGCCCGGGCCCCGCACGCCTCGAACTGAAAGCTTTGCTACCGGGTTGGTTGAATTTTCAGACAATACCTCGATCCCATTTAAAGATAGAAATATAACTTTCGCGCACACAGCCCCCCCGTTGATATATCTTGGCCTTCAGCCCGGGCCCCGCACGCCTCGAACTTAAAGCTTTGCTACCGGGTTGGTTGAATTTTCAGACAATACCTCGATCCCATTTAAAGATAGAAATATAACTTTCGCGCACACGGCCCCCCCGTTGATATATCTTGGCCTTCAGCCCGGGCCCCGCACGCCTCGAACTTAAAGCTTTGCTACCGGGTTGGTTGAATTTTCAGACAATACCTCGATCCCATTTAAAGATAGAAATATAACTTTCGCGCACACGGCCCCCCCGTTGATATATCTTGGCCTTCAGCCCGAGCCCCGCACGCCTCGAACTTAAAGCTTTGCTACCGGGTTGGTTGAATTTTCAGACAATACCTCGATCCCATTTAAAGATAGAAATATAACTTTCGCGCACACGGCCCCCCCGTTGATATATCTTGGCCTTCAGCCCGGGCCCCGTACGGTCGATCCCATTTAAAGATAGAAATATAACTTTCGCGCACACAGCCCCCCCGTTGATATATCTTGGCCTTCAGCCCGGGCCCCGCACGCCTCGAACTTAAAGCTTTGCTACCGGGTTGGTTGAATTTTCAGACAATACCTCGATCCCATTTAAAGATAGAAATATAACTTTCGCGCACACAGCCCCCCCGTTGATATATCTTGGCCTTCAGCCCGGGCCCCGCACGCCTCGAACTTAAAGCTTTGCTACCGGGTTGGTTGAATTTTCAGACAATACCTCGATCCCATTTAAAGATAGAAATATAACTTTCGCGCACACAGCCCCCCCGTTGATATATCTTGGCCTTCAGCCCGGGCCCCGCACGCCTCGAACTTAAAGCTTTGCTACCGGGTTGGTTGAATTTTCAGACAATACCTCGATCCCATTTAAAGATAGAAATATAACTTTCGCGCACACAGCCCTCCCGTTGATATATCTTGGCCTTCAGCCCGGGCCCCGCACGCCTCGAACTTAAAGCTTTGCTACCGGGTTGGTTGAATTTTCAGACAATACCTCGATCCCATTTAAAGATAGAAATATAACTTTCGCGCACACAGCCCCCCCGTTGATATATCTTGGCCTTCAGCCCGGGCCCCGCACGCCTCGAACTTAAAGCTTTGCTACCGGGTTGGTTGAATTTTCAGACAATACCTCGATCCCATTTAAAGATAGAAATATAACTTTCGCGCACACAGCCCCCCCGTTGATATATCTTGGCCTTCAGCCCGGGCCCCGCACGCCTCGAACTTAAAGCTTTGCTACCGGGTTGGCTGAATTTTCAGACAATACCTCGATCCCATTTAAAGATAGAAATATAACTTTCGCGCACATAGCCCCCCCGTTGATATATCTTGGCCTTCAGCCCGGGCCCCGCACGCCTCGAACTTAAAGCTTTGCTACCGGGTTGGTTGAATTTTCAGACAATACCTCGATCCCATTTAAAGATAGAAATATAACTTTCGCGCACACAGCCCCCCCGTTGATATATCTTGGCCTTCAGCCCGGGCCCCGCACGCCTCGAACTTAAAGCTTTGCTACCGGGTTGGCTGAATTTTCAGACAATACCTCGATGCCATTTAAAGATAGAAATATAACTTTCGCGCACACAGCCCCCCCGTTGATATATCTTGGCCTTCAGCCCGGGCCCCGCACGCCTCGAACTTAAAGCTTTGCTACCCGGTTGGTTGAATTTTCAGACAATACCTCGATCCCATTTAAAGATAGAAATATAACTTTCGCGCACACAGCCCCCCCGTTGATATATCTTGGCCTTCAGCCCGGGCCCCGCACGCCTCGAACTTAAAGCTTTGCTACCGGGTTGGTTGAATTTTCAGACAATACCTCGATCCCATTTAAAGATAGAAATATAACTTTCGCGCACACAGCCCCCCCGTTGATATATCTTGGCCTTCAGCCCGGGCCCCGCACGCCTCGAACTTAAAGCTTTGCTACCGGGTTGGTTGAATTTTCAGACAATACCTCGATCCCATTTAAAGATAGAAATATAACTTTCGCGCACACAGCCCCCCCGTTGATATATCTTGGCCTTCAGCCCGGGCCCCGAACGCCTCGAACTTAAAGCTTTGCTACCGGGTTGGTTGAATTTTCAGACAATACCTCGATCCCATTTAAAGATAGAAATATAACTTTCGCGCACACAGCCCCCCCGTTGATATATCTTGGCCTTCAGCCCGGGCCCCGCACGCCTCGAACTTAAAGCTTTGCTACCGGGTTGGTTGAATTTTCAGACAATACCTCGATCCCATTTAAAGATAGAAATATAACTTTCGCGCACACAGCCCCCCCGTTGATATATCTTGGCCTTCAGCCCGGGCCCCGCACGCCTCGAACTTAAAGCTTTGCTACCGGGTTGGTTGAATTTTCAGACAATACCTCGATCCCATTTAAAGATAGAAATATAACTTTCGCGCACACAGCCCCCCCGTTGATATATCTTGGCCTTCAGCCCGGGCCCCGCATGCCTCGAACTTAAAGCTTTGCTACCGGGTTGGTTGAATTTTCAGACAATACCTCGATCCCATTTAAAGATAGAAATATAACTTTCGCGCACACGGCCCCCCCGTTGATATATCTTGGCCTTCAGCCCGGGCCCCGCACGCCTCGAACTTAAAGCTTTGCTACCGGGTTGGTTGAATTTTCAGACAATACCTCGATCCCATTTAAAGATAGAAATATAACTTTCGCGCACACGGCCCCCCCGTTGATATATCTTGGCCTTCAGCCCGGGCCCCGTACGGTCGATCCCATTTAAAGATAGAAATATAACTTTCGCGCACACAGCCCCCCCGTTGATATATCTTAGCCTTCAGCCCGGGCCCCGCACGCCTCGAACTTAAAGCTTTGCTACCGGGTTGGTTGAATTTTCAGACAATACCTCGATCCCATTTAAAGATAGAAATATAACTTTCGCGCACACAGCCCCCCCGTTGATATATCTTGGCCTTCAGCCCGGGCCCCGCACGCCTCGAACTTAAAGCTTTGCTACCGGGTTGGTTGAATTTTCAGACAATACCTCGATCCCATTTAAAGATAGAAATATAACTTTCGCGCACACAGCCCCCCCGTTGATATATCTTGGCCTTCAGCCCGGGCCCCGCACGCCTCGAACTTAAAGCTTTGCTACCGGGTTGGTTGAATTTTCAGACAATACCTCGATCCCATTTAAAGATAGAAATATAACTTTCGCGCACACAGCCCCCCCGTTGATATATCTTGGCCTTCAGCCCGGGCCCCGCACGCCTCAAACTTAAAGCTTTGCTACCGGGTTGGTTGAATTTTCAGACAATACCTCGATCCCATTTAAAGATAGAAATATAACTTTCGCGCACACAGCCCCCCCGTTGATATATCTTGGCCTTCAGCCCAGGCCCCGCACGCCTCGAACTTAAAGCTTTGCTACCGGGTTGGTTGAATTTTCAGACAATACCTCGATCCCATTTAAAGATAGAAATATAACTTTCGCGCACACAGCCCCCCCGTTGATATATCTTGGCCTTCAGCCCGGGCCCCGCACGCCTCGAACTTAAAGCTTTGCTACCGGGTTGGTTGAATTTTCAGACAATACCTCGATCCCATTTAAAGTTAGAAATATAACTTTCGCGCACACAGCCCCCCCGTTGATATATCTTGGCCTTCAGCCCGGGCCCCGCACGTCGCGAACTTAAAGCTTTGCTACCGGGTTGGTTGAATTTTCAGACAATACCTCGATCCCATTTAAAGATAGAAATATAACTTTCGCGCACACAGCCCCCCCGTTGATATATCTTGGCCTTCAGCCCGGGCTCCGCACGCCTCGAACTGAAAGCTTTGCTACCGGGTTGGTTGAATTTTCAGACAATACCTCGATCCCATTTAAAGATAGAAATATAACTTTCGCGCACACAGCCCCCCCGTTGATATATCTTGGCCTTCAGCCCGGGCCCCGCACGCCTCGAACTTAAAGCTTTGCTACCGGGTTGGTTGAATTTTCAGACAATACCTCGATCCCATTTAAAGATAGAAATATAACTTTCGCGCACACAGCCCCCCCGTTGATATATCTTGGCCTTCAGCCCGGGCCCCGCACGCCTCGAACTTAAAGCTTTGCTACCGGGTTGGTTGAATTTTCAGACAATACCTCGATCCCATTTAAAGATAGAAATATAACTTTCGCGCACACAGCCCCCCCGTTGATATATCTTGGCCTTCAGCCCGGGCCCCGCACGCCTCGAACTTAAAGCTTTGCTACCGGGTTGGTTGAATTTTCAGACAATACCTCGATCCCATTTAAAGATAGAAATATAACTTTCGCGCACACAGCCCCCCCGTTGATATATCTTGGCCTTCAGCCCGGGCCCCGCACGCCTCGAACTTAAAGCTTTGCTACCGGGTTGGTTGAATTTTCAGACAATACCTCGATCCCATTTAAAGATAGAAATATAACTTTCGCGCACACAGCCCCCCCGTTGATATATCTTGGCCTTCAGCCCGGGCCCCGCACGCCTCGAACTTAAAGCTTTGCTACCGGGTTGGTTGAATTTTCAGACAATACCTCGATCCCATTTAAAGATAGAAATATAACTTTCGCGCACACAGCCCCCCCGTTGATATATCTTGGCCTTCAGCTCGGGCCCCGCACGCCTCGAACTTAAAGCTTTGCTACCGGGTTGGTTGAATTTTCAGACAATACCTCGATCCCATTTAAAGATAGAAATATAACTTTCGCGCACACAGCCCCCCCGTTGATATATCTTGGCCTTCAGCCCGGGCCCCGCACGCCTCGAACTTAAAGCTTTGCTACCGGGTTGGCTGAATTTTCAAACAATACCTCGATCCCATTTAAAGATAGAAATATAACTTTCGCGCACATAGCCCCCCCGTTGATATATCTTGGCCTTCAGCCCGGGCCCCGCACGCCTCGAACTTAAAGCTTTGCTACCGGGTTGGTTGAATTTTCAGACAATACCTCGATCCCATTTAAAGATAGAAATATAACTTTCGCGCACACAGCCCCCCCGTTGATATATCTTGGCCTTCAGCCCGGGCCCCGCACGCCTCGAACTTAAAGCTTTGCTACCCGGTTGGTTGAATTTTCAGACAATACCTCGATCCCATTTAAAGATAGAAATATAACTTTCGCGCACACAGCCCCCCCGTTGATATATCTTGGCCTTCAGCCCGGGCCCCGCACGCCTCGAACTTAAAGCTTTGCTACCGGGTTGGTTGAATTTTCAGACAATACCTCGATCCCATTTAAAGATAGAAATATAACTTTCGCGCACACAGCCCCCCCGTTGATATATCTTGGCCTTCAGCCCGGGCCCCGCACGCCTCGAACTTAAAGCTTTGCTACCGGGTTGGTTGAATTTTCAGACAATACCTCGATCCCATTTAAAGATAGAAATATAACTTTCGCGCACACAGCCCCCCCGTTGATATATCTTGGCCTTCAGCCCGGGCCCCGCACGCCTCGAACTTAAAGCTTTGCTACCGGGTTGGTTGAATTTTCAGACAATACCTCGATCCCATTTAAAGATAGAAATATAACTTTCGCGCACACGGCCCCCCCGTTGATATATCTTGGCCTTCAGCCCGGGCCCCGCACGCCTCGAACTTAAAGCTTTGCTACCGGGTTGGTTGAATTTTCAGACAATACCTCGATCCCATTTAAAGATAGAAATATAACTTTCGCGCACACGGCCCCCCCGTTGATATATCTTGGCCTTCAGCCCGGGCCCCGTACGGTCGATCCCATTTAAAGATAGAAATATAACTTTCGCGCACACAGCCCCCCCGTTGATATATCTTGGCCTTCAGCCCGGGCCCCGCACGCCTCGAACTTAAAGCTTTGCTACCGGGTTGGTTGAATTTTCAGACAATACCTCGATCCCATTTAAAGATAGAAATATAACTTTAGCGCACACAGCCCCCCCGTTGATATATCTTGGCCTTCAGCCCGGGCCCCGCACGCCTCGAACTTAAAGCTTTGCTACCGGGTTGGTTGAATTTTCAGACAATACCTCGATCCCATTTAAAGATAGAAATATAACTTTCGCGCACACAGCCCCCCCGTTGATATATGTTGGCCTTCAGCCCGGGCCCCGCACGCCTCGAACTTAAAGCTTTGCTACCGGGTTGGTTGAATTTTCAGACAATACCTCGATCCCATTTAAAGATAGAAATATAACTTTCGCGCACACAGCCCCCCCGTTGATATATCTTGGCCTTCAGCCCGGGCCCCGCACGCCTCGAACTTAAAGCTTTGCTACCGGGTTGGTTGAATTTTCAGACAATACCTCGATCCCATTTAAAGATAGAAATATAACTTTCGCGCACACAGCCCCCCCGTTGATATATCTTGGCCTTCAGCCCGGGCCCCGCACGCCTCGAACTTAAAGCTTTGCTACCGGGTTGGCTGAATTTTCAGACAATACCTCGATCCCATTTAAAGATAGAAATATAACTTTCGCGCACATAGCCCCCCCGTTGATATATCTTGGCCTTCAGCCCGGGCCCCGCACGCCTCGAACTTAAAGCTTTGCTACCGGGTTGGTTGAATTTTCAGACAATACCTCGATCCCATTTAAAGATAGAAATATAACTTTCGCGCACACAGTCCCCCCGTTGATATATCTTGGCCTTCAGCCCGGGCCCCGCACGCCTCGAACTTAAAGCTTTGCTACCCGGTTGGTTGAATTTTCAGACAATACCTCGATCCCATTTAAAGATAGAAATATAACTTTCGCGCACACAGCCCCCCCGTTGATATATCTTGGCCTTCAGCCCGGGCCCCGCACGCCTCGAACTTAAAGCTTTGCTACCGGGTTGGTTGAATTTTCAGACAATACCTCGATCCCATTTAAAGATAGAAATATAACTTTCGCGCACACAGCCCCCCCGTTGATATATCTTGGCCTTCAGCCCGGGCCCCGCACGCCTCGAACTTAAAGCTTTGCTACCGGGTTGGTTGAATTTTCAGACAATACCTCGATCCCATTTAAAGATAGAAATATAACTTTCGCGCACACAGCCCCCCCGTTGATATATCTTGGCCTTCAGCCCGGGCCCCGCACGCCTCGAACTTAAAGCTTTGCTACCGGGTTGGTTGAATTTTCAGACAATACCTCGATCCCATTTAAAGATAGAAATATAACTTTCGCGCACACGGCCCCCCCGTTGATATATCTTGGCCTTCAGCCCGGGCCCCGCACGCCTCGAACTTAAAGCTTTGCTACCGGGTTGGTTGAATTTTCAGACAATACCTCGATCCCATTTAAAGATAGAAATATAACTTTTGCGCACACGGCCCCCCCGTTGATATATCTTGGCCTTCAGCCCGGGCCCCGTACGGTCGATCCCATTTAAAGATAGAAATATAACTTTCGCGCACACAGCCCCCCCGTTGATATATCTTGGCCTTCAGCCCGGGCCCCGCACGCCTCGAACTTAAAGCTTTGCTACCGGGTTGGTTGAATTTTCAGACAATACCTCGATCCCATTTAAAGATAGAAATATAACTTTCGCGCACACAGCCCCCCCGTTGATATATCTTGGCCTTCAGCCCGGGCCCCGCACGCCTCGAACTTAAAGCTTTGCTACCGGGTTGGTTGAATTTTCAGACAATACCTCGATCCCATTTAAAGATAGAAATATAACTTTCGCGCACACGGCCCCCCCGTTGATATATCTTGGCCTTCAGCCCGGGCCCCGTACGGTCGATCCCATTTAAAGATAGAAATATAACTTTCGCGCACACAGCCCCCCCGTTGATATATCTTGGCCTTCAGCCCGGGCCCCGCACGCCTCGAACTTAAAGCTTTGCTACCCGGTTGGTTGAATTTTCAGACAATACCTCGATCCCATTTAAAGATAGAAATATAACTTTCGCGCACACAGCCCCCCCGTTGATATATCTTGGCCTTCAGCCCGGGCCCCGCACGCCTCGAACTTAAAGCTTTGCTACCGGGTTGGTTGAATTTTCAGACAATACCTCGATCCCATTTAAAGATAGAAATATAACTTTCGCGCACACAGCCCCCCCGTTGATATATCTTGGCCTTCAGCCCGGGCCCCGCACGCCTCGAACTTAAAGCTTTGCTACCGGGTTGGTTGAATTTTCAGACAATACCTCGATCCCATTTAAAGATAGAAATATAACTTTCGCGCACACAGCCCCCCCGTTGATATATCTTGGCCTTCAGCCCGGGCCCCGCACGCCTCGAACTTAAAGCTTTGCTACCGGGTTGGTTGAATTTTCAGACAATACCTCGATCCCATTTAAAGATAGAAATATAACTTTCGCGCACACGGCCCCCCCGTTGATATATCTTGGCCTTCAGCCCGGGCCCCGCACGCCTCGAACTTAAAGCTTTGCTACCGGGTTGGTTGAATTTTCAGACAATACCTCGATCCCATTTAAAGATAGAAATATAACTTTTGCGCACACGGCCCCCCCGTTGATATATCTTGGCCTTCAGCCCGGGCCCCGTACGGTCGATCCCATTTAAAGATAGAAATATAACTTTCGCGCACACAGCCCCCCCGTTGATATATCTTGGCCTTCAGCCCGGGCCCCGCACGCCTTGAACTTAAAGCTTTGCTACCGGGTTGGTTGAATTTTCAGACAATACCTCGATCCCATTTAAAGATAGAAATATAACTTTCGCGCACACAGCCCCCCCGTTGATATATCTTGGCCTTCAGCCCGGGCCCCGCACGCCTCGAACTTAAAGCTTTGCTACCGGGTTGGTTGAATTTTCAGACAATACCTCGATCCCATTTAAAGATAGAAATATAACTTTCGCGCACACGGCCCCCCCGTTGATATATCTTGGCCTTCAGCCCGGGCCCCGTACGGTCGATCCCATTTAAAGATAGAAATATAACTTTCGCGCACACAGCCCCCCCGTTGATATATCTTGGCCTTCAGCCCGGGCCCCGCACGCCTCGAACTTAAAGCTTTGCTACCGGGTTGGTTGAATTTTCAGACAATACCTCGATCCCATTTAAAGATAGAAATATAACTTTAGCGCACACAGCCCCCCCGTTGATATATCTTGGCCTTCAGCCCGGGCCCCGCACGCCTCGAACTTAAAGCTTTGCTACCGGGTTGGTTGAATTTTCAGACAATACCTCGATCCCATTTAAAGATAGAAATATAACTTTCGCGCACACAGCCCCCCCGTTGATATATGTTGGCCTTCAGCCCGGGCCCCGCACGCCTCGAACTTAAAGCTTTGCTACCGGGTTGGTTGAATTTTCAGACAATACCTCGATCCCATTTAAAGATAGAAATATAACTTTCGCGCACACAGCCCCCCCGTTGATATATCTTGGCCTTCAGCCCGGGCCCCGCACGCCTCGAACTTAAAGCTTTGCTACCGGGTTGGTTGAATTTTCAGACAATACCTCGATCCCATTTAAAGATAGAAATATAACTTTCGCGCACACAGCCCCCCCGTTGATATATCTTGGCCTTCAGCCCGGGCCCCGCACGCCTCGAACTTAAAGCTTTGCTACCCGGTTGGTTGAATTTTCAGACAATACCTCGATCCCATTTAAAGATAGAAATATAACTTTCGCGCACATAGCCCCCCCGTTGATATATCTTGGCCTTCAGCCCGGGCCCCGCACGCCTCGAACTTAAAGCTTTGCTACCGGGTTGGTTGAATTTTCAGACAATACCTCGATCCCATTTAAAGATAGAAATATAACTTTCGCGCACACAGCCCCCCCGTTGATATATCTTGGCCTTCAGCCCGGGCCCCGCACGCCTTGAACTTAAAGCTTTGCTACCGGGTTGGTTGAATTTTCAGACAATACCTCGATCCCATTTAAAGATAGAAATATAACTTTCGCGCACACAGCCCCCCCGTTGATATATCTTGGCCTTCAGCCCGGGCCCCGCACGCCTCGAACTTAAAGCTTTGCTACCGGGTTGGTTGAATTTTCAGACAATACCTCGATCCCATTTAAAGATAGAAATATAACTTTCGCGCACACGGCCCCCCCGTTGATATATCTTGGCCTTCAGCCCGGGCCCCGCACGCCTCGAACTTAAAGCTTTGCTACCGGGTTGGTTGAATTTTCAGACAATACCTCGATCCCATTTAAAGATAGAAATATAACTTTTGCGCACACGGCCCCCCCGTTGATATATCTTGGCCTTCAGCCCGGGCCCCGTACGGTCGATCCCATTTAAAGATAGAAATATAACTTTCGCGCACACAGCCCCCCCGTTGATATATCTTGGCCTTCAGCCCGGGCCCCGCACGCCTCGAACTTAAAGCTTTGCTACCGGGTTGGTTGAATTTTCAGACAATACCTCGATCCCATTTAAAGATAGAAATATAACTTTCGCGCACACAGCCCCCCCGTTGATATATCTTGGCCTTCAGCCCGGGCCCCGCACGCCTCGAACTTAAAGCTTTGCTACCGGGTTGGTTGAATTTTCAGACAATACCTCGATCCCATTTAAAGATAGAAATATAACTTTCGCGCACACAGCCCCCCCGTTGATATATCTTGGCCTTCAGCCCGGGCCCCGCACGCCTCGAACTTAAAGCTTTGCTACCGGGTTGGTTGAATTTTCAGACAATACCTCGATCCCATTTAAAGATAGAAATATAACTTTCGCGCACACAGCCCCCCCGTTGATATATCTTGGCCTTCAGCCCGGGCCCCGCACGCCTCGAACTTAAAGCTTTGCTACCGGGTTGGTTGAATTTTCAGACAATACCTCGATCCCATTTAAAGATAGAAATATAACTTTCGCGCACACAGCCCCCCCGTTGATATATCTTGGCCTTCAGCCCGGGCCCCGCACGCCTCGAACTTAAAGCTTTGCTACCGGGTTGGTTGAATTTTCAGACAATACCTCTATCCCATTTAAAGATAGAAATATAACTTTCGCGCACACGGCCCCCCCGTTGATATATCTTGGCCTTCAGCCCGGGCCCCGCACGCCTCGAACTTAAAGCTTTGCTACCGGGTTGGTTGAATTTTCAGACAATACCTCGATCCCATTTAAAGATAGAAATATAACTTTCGCGCACACAGCCCCCCCGTTGATATATCTTGGCCTTCAGCGCGGGCCCCGCACGCCTCGAACTTAAAGCTTTGCTACCGGGTTGGTTGAATTTTCAGACAATACCTCGATCCCATTTAAAGATAGAAATATAACTTTCGCGCACACGGCCCCCCCGTTGATATATCTTGGCCTTCAGCCCGGGCCCCGCACGCCTCGAACTTAAAGCTTTGCTACCGGGTTGGTTGAATTTTCAGACAATACCTCGATCCCATTTAAAGATAGAAATATAACTTTCGCGCACACGGCCCCCCCGTTGATATATCTTGGCCTTCAGCCCGGGCCCCGCACGCCTCGAACTTAAAGCTTTGCTATCGGGTTGGTTGAATTTTCAGACAATACCTCGATCCCATTTAAAGATAGAAATATAACTTTCGCGCACACGGCCCCCCCGTTGATATATCTTGGCCTTCAGCCCGGGCCCCGCACGCCTCGAACTTAAAGCTTTGCTACCGGGTTGGTTGAATTTTCAGACAATACCTCGATCCCATTTAAAGATAGAAATATAACTTTCGCACACACGGCCCCCCCGTTGATATATCTTGGCCTTCAGCCCGGGCCCCGCACGCCTCGAACTTAAAGCTTTGCTACCGGGTTGGTTGAATTTTCAGACAATACCTCGATCCCATTTAAAGATAGAAATATAACTTTCGCGCACACGGCCCCCCCGTTGATATATCTTGGCCTTCAGCCCGGGCCCCGCACGCCTCGAACTTAAAGCTTTGCTACCGGGTTGGTTGAATTTTCAGACAATACCTCGATCCCATTTAAAGATAGAAATATAACTTTCGCGCACACGGCCCCCCCGTTGATATATCTTGGCCTTCAGCCCGGGCCCCGCACGCCTCGAACTTAAAGCTTTGCTACCGGGTTGGTTGAATTTTCAGACAATACCTCGATCCCATTTAAAGATAGAAATATAACTTTCGCGCACACAGCCCCCCCGTTGATATATCTTGGCCTTCAGCCCGGGCCCTGCACGCCTCGAACTTAAAGCTTTGCTACCGGGTTGGTTGAATTTTCAGACAATACCTCGATCCCATTTAAAGATAGAAATATAACTTTCGCGCACACAGCCCCCCCGTTGATATATCTTGGCCTTCAGCCCGGGCCCCGCACGCCTCGAACTTAAAGCTTTGCTACCGGGTTGGTTGAATTTTCAGACAATACCTCGATCCCATTTAAATATAGAAATATAACTTTCGCGCACACGGCCCCCCCGTTGATATATCTTGGCCTTCAGCCCGGGCCCCGCACGCCTCGAACTTAAAGCTTTGCTACCGGGTTGGTTGAATTTTCAGACAATACCTCGATCCCATTTAAAGATAGAAATATAACTTTCGCGCACACAGCCCCCCCGTTGATATATCTTGGCCTTCAGCTCGGGCCCCGCACGCCTCGAACTTAAAGCTTTGCTACCGGGTTGGCTGAATATTCAAACAATACCTCGATTTCATTTAAAGATAGAAATATAACTTTCGCGCACACAGCCCCCCCGTTGATATATCTTGGCCTTCAGCCCGGGCCCCGCACGCCGCGAACTTAAAGCTTTGCTACCGGGTTGGCTGAATTTTCAGACAATACCTCGATCCCATTTAAAGATAGAAATATAACTTTCGCGCACACAGCCCCCCCGTTGATATATCTTGGCCTTCAGCCCGGGCCCCGCACGCCTCGAACTGAAAGCTTTGCTACCGGGTTGGTTGAATTTTCAGACAATACCTCGATCCCATTTAAAGATAGAAATATAACTTTCGCGCACACAGCCCCCCCGTTGATATATCTTGGCCTTCATCCCGGGCCCCGCACGCCTCGAACTTAAAGCTTTGCTACCGGGTTGGTTGAATTTTCAGACAATACCTCGATCCCATTTAAAGATAGAAATATAACTATCGCGCACACGGCCCCCCCGTTGATATATCTTGGCCTTCAGCCCGGGCCCCGCACGCCTCGAACTTAAAGCTTTGCTACCGGGTTGGTTGAATTTTCAGACAATACCTCGATCCCATTTAAAGATAGAAATATAACTTTCGCGCACACGGCCCCCCCGTTGATATATCTTGGCCTTCAGCCCAGGCCCCGCACGCCTCGAACTTAAAGCTTTGCTACCGGGTTGGTTGAATTTTCAGACAATACCTCGATCCCATTTAAAGATAGAAATATAACTTTCGCGCACACGGCCCCCCCGTTGATATATCTTGGCCTTCAGCCCGGGCCCCGCACGCCTCGAACTTAAAGCTTTGCTACCGGGTTGGTTGAATTTTCAGACAATACCTCGATCCCATTTAAAGATAGAAATATAACTTTCGCGCACACGGCCCCCCCGTTGATATATCTTGGCCTTCAGCCCGGGCCCCGCACGCCTCGAACTTAAAGCTTTGCTACCGGGTTGGTTGAATTTTCAGACAATACCTCGATCCCATTTAAAGATAGAAATATAACTTTCGCGCACACGGCCCCCCCGTTGATATATCTTGGCCTTCAGCCCGGGCCCCGCACGCCTCCAACTTAAAGCTTTGCTACCGGGTTGGTTGAATTTTCAGACAATACCTCGATCCCATTTAAAGATAGAAATATAACTTTCGCGCACACGGCCCCCCCGTTGATATATCTTGGCCTTCAGCCCGGGCCCCGCACGCCTCGAACTTAAAGCTTTGCTACCGGGTTGGTTGAATTTTCAGACAATACCTCGATCCCATTTAAAGATAGAAATATAACTTTCGCGCACACGGCCCCCCCGTTGATATATCTTGGCCTTCAGCCCGGGCCCCGCACGCCTCGAACTTAAAGCTTTGCTACCGGGTTGGTTGAATTTTCAGACAATACCTCGATCCCATTTAAAGATAGAAATATAACTTTCGCGCACACGGCCCCCCCGTTGATATATCTTGGCCTTCAGCCCGGGCCCCGCACGCCTCGAACTTAAAGCTTTGCTATCGGGTTGGTTGAATTTTCAGACAATACCTCGATCCCATTTAAAGATAGAAATATAACTTTCGCGCACACGGCCCCCCCGTTGATATATCTTGGCCTTCAGCCCGGGCCCCGCACGCCTCGAACTTAAAGCTTTGCTACCGGGTTGGTTGAATTTTCAGACAATACCTCGATCCCATTTAAAGATAGAAATATAACTTTCGCACACACGGCCCCCCCGTTGATATATCTTGGCCTTCAGCCCGGGCCCCGCACGCCTCGAACTTAAAGCTTTGCTACCGGGTTGGTTGAATTTTCAGACAATACCTCGATCCCATTTAAAGATAGAAATATAACTTTCGCGCAGACGGCCCCCCCGTTGATATATCTTGGCCTTCAGCCCGGGCCCCGCACGCCTCGAACTTAAAGCTTTGCTACCGGGTTGGTTGAATTTTCAGACAATACCTCGATCCCATTTAAAGATAGAAATATAACTTTCGCGCACACGGCCCCCCCGTTGATATATCTTGGCCTTCAGCCCGGGCCCCGCACGCCTCGAACTTAAAGCTTTGCTACCGGGTTGGTTGAATTTTCAGACAATACCTCGATCCCATTTAAAGATAGAAATATAACTTTCGCGCACACAGCCCCCCCGTTGATATATCTTGGCCTTCAGCCCGGGCCCCGCACGCCTCGAACTTAAAGCTTTGCTACCGGGTTGGTTGAATTTTCAGACAATACCTCGATCCCATTTAAAGATAGAAATATAACTTTCGCGCACACAGCCCCCCCGTTGATATATCTTGGCCTTCAGCCCGGGCCCCGCACGCCTCGAACTTAAAGCTTTGCTACCGGGTTGGTTGAATTTTCAGACAATACCTCGATCCCATTTAAATATAGAAATATAACTTTCGCGCACACAGCCCCCCCGTTGATATATCTTGGCCTTCAGCCCGGGCCCCGCACGCCTCGAACTTAAAGCTTTGCTACCGGGTTGGTTGAATTTTCAGACAATACCTCGATCCCATTTAAAGATAGAAATATAACTTTCGCGCACACAGCCCCCCCGTTGATATATCTTGGCCTTCAGCTCGGGCCCCGCACGCCTCGAACTTAAAGCTTTGCTACCGGGTTGGCTTAATTTTCAAACAATACCTCGATCCCATTTAAAGATAGAAATATAACTTTCGCGCACACAGCCTCCCCGTTGATATATCTTGGCCTTCAGCCCGGGCCCCGCACGCCGCGAACTTAAAGCTTTGCTACCGGGTTGGTTGAATTTTCAGACAATACCTCGATCCCATTTAAAGATAGAAATATAACTTTCGCGCACACAGCCCCCCCGTTGATATATCTTGGCCTTCAGCCCGGGCCCCGCACGCCTCGAACTGAAAGCTTTGCTACCGGGTTGGTTGAATTTTCAGACAATACCTCGATCCCATTTAAAGATAGAAATATAACTTTCGCGCACACAGCCCCCCCGTTGATATATCTTGGCCTTCAGCCCGGGCCCCGCACGCCTCGAACTTAAAGCTTTGCTACCGGGTTGGTTGAATTTTCAGACAATACCTCGATCCCATTTAAAGATAGAAATATAACTATCGCGCACACGGCCCCCCCGTTGATATATCTTGGCCTTCAGCCCGGGCCCCGCACGCCTCGAACTTAAAGCTTTGGTACCGGGTTGGTTGAATTTTCAGACAATACCTCGATCCCATTTAAAGATAGAAATATAACTTTCGCGCACACGGCCCCCCCGTTGATATATCTTGGCCTTCAGCCCAGGCCCCGCACGCCTCGAACTTAAAGCTTTGCTACCGGGTTGGTTGAATTTTCAGACAATACCTCGATCCCATTTAAAGATAGAAATATAACTTTCGCGCACACGGCCCCCCCGTTGATATATCTTGGCCTTCAGCCCGGGCCCCGCACGCCTCGAACTTAAAGCTTTGCTACCGGGTAGGTTGAATTTTCAGACAATACCTCGATCCCATTTAAAGATAGAAATATAACTTTCGCGCACACGGCCCCCCCGTTGATATATCTTGGCCTTCAGCCCGGGCCCCGCACGCCTCGAACTTAAAGCTTTGCTACCGGGTTGGTTGAATTTTCAGACAATACCTCGATCCCATTTAAAGATAGAAATATAACTTTCGCGCACACGGCCCCCCCGTTGATATATCTTGGCCTTCAGCCCGGGCCCCGCACGCCTCCAACTTAAAGCTTTGCTACCGGGTTGGTTGAATTTTCAGACAATACCTCGATCCCATTTAAAGATAGAAATATAACTTTCGCGCACACGGCCCCCCCGTTGATATATCTTGGCCTTCAGCCCGGGCCCCGCACGCCTCGAACTTAAAGCTTTGCTACCGGGTTGGTTGAATTTTCAGACAATACCTCGATCCCATTTAAAGATAGAAATATAACTTTCGCGCACACGGCCCCCCCGTTGATATATCTTGGCCTTCAGCCCGGGCCCCGCACGCCTCGAACTTAAAGCTTTGCTACCGGGTTGGTTGAATTTTCAGACAATACCTCGATCCCATTTAAAGATAGAAATATAACTTTCGCGCACACAGCCCCCCCGTTGATATATCTTGGCCTTCAGCCCGGGCCCCGCACGCCTCGAACTTAAAGCTTTGCTACCGGGTTGGTTGAATTTTCAGACAATACCTCGATCCCATTTAAAGATAGAAATATAACTTTCGCGCACACGGCCCCCCCGTTGATATATCTTGGACTTCAGCCCGGGCCCCGCACGCCTCGAACTTAAAGCTTTGCTACCGGGTTGGTTGAATTTTCAGACAATACCTCGATCCCATTTAAAGATAGAAATATAACTTTCGCGCACACGGCCGCCCCGTTGATATATCTTGGCCTTCAGCCCGGGCCCCGCACGCCTCGAACTTAAAGCTTTGCTACCGGGTTGGTTGAATTTTCAGACAATACCTCGATCCCATTTAAAGATAGAAATATAACTTTCGCGCACACGGCCCCCCCGTTGATATATCTTGGCCTTCAGCCCGGGCCCCGCACGCCTCGAACTTAAAGCTTTGCTACCGGGTTGGTTGAATTTTCAGACAATACCTCGATCCCATTTAAAGATAGAAATATAACTTTCGCGCACACGGCCCCCCCGTTGATATATCTTGGCCTTCAGCCCGGGCCCCGCACGCCTCGAACTTAAAGCTTTGCTACCGGGTTGGTTGAATTTTCAGACAATACCTCGATCCCATTTAAATATAGAAATATAACATTCGCGCACACGGCCCCCCCGTTGATATATCTTGGCCTTCAGCCCGGGCCCCGCACGCCTCGAACTTAAAGCTTTGCTACCGGGTTGGTTGAATTTTCAGACAATACCTCGATCCCATTTAAAGATAGAAATATAACATTCGCGCACACGGCCCCCCCGTTGATATATCTTGGCCTTCAGGCCGGGCCCCGCACGCCTCGAACTTAAAGCTTTGCTACCGGGTTGGTTGAATTTTCAGACAATACCTCGATCCCATTTAAAGATAGAAATATAACATTCGCGCACACGGCCCCCCCGTTGATATATCTTGGCCTTCAGCCCGGGCCCCGCACGCCTCGAACTTAAAGCTTTGCTACCGGGTTGGTTGAATTTTCAGACAATACCTCGATCCCATTTAAAGATAGAAATATAACTTTCGCGCACACGGCCCCCCCGTTGATATATCTTGGCATTCAGCCCGGGCCCCGCACGCCTCGAACTTAAAGCTTTGCTACCGGGTTGGTTGAATTTTCAGACAATACCTCTATCCCATTTAAAGATAGAAATATAACTTTCGTGCACACGGCCCCCCCGTTGATATATCTTGGCCTTCAGCCCGGGCCCCGCACGCCTCGAACTTAAAGCTTTGCTACCGGGTTGGTTGAATTTTCAGACAATACCTCGATCCCATTTAAAGATAGAAATATAACTTTCGCGCACACGGCCCCCCCGTTGATATATCTTGGCCTTCAGCCCGGGCCCGGCACGCCTCGAACTTAAAGCTTTGCTACCGGGTTGGTTGAATTTTCAGACAATACCTGGATCCCATTTAAAGATAGAAATATAACTTTCGCGCACACGGCCCCCCCGTTGATATATCTTGGCCTTCAGCCCGGGCCCCGCACGCCTCGAACTTAAAGCTTTGCTACCGGGTTGGTTGAATTTTCAGACAATACCTCGATCCCATTTAAAGATAGAAATATAACTTTCGCGCACACGGCCCCCCCGTTGATATATCTTGGCCTTCAGCCCGGGCCCCGCACGCCTCGAACTTAAAGCTTTGCTACCGGGTTGGTTGAATTTTCAGACAATACCTCGATCCCATTTAAAGATAGAAATATAACTTTCGCGCACACGGCCCCCCCGTTGATATATCTTGGCCTTCAGCCCGGGCCCCGCACGCCTCGAACTTAAAGCTTTGCTACCGGGTTGGTTGAATTTTCAGACAATACCTCGATCCCATTTAAAGATAGAAATATAACTTTCGCGCACACGGCCCCCCCGTTGATATATCTTGGCCTTCAGCCCGGGCCCCGCACGCCTCGAACTTAAAGCTTTGCTACCGGGTTGGTTGAATTTTCAGACAATACCTCGATCCCATTTAAAGATAGAAATATAACTTTCGCGCACACGGCCCCCCCGTTGATATATCTTGGCCTTCAGCCCGGGCCCCGCACGCCTCGAACTTAAAGCTTTGCTACCGGGTTGGTTGAATTTTCAGACAATACCTCGATCCCATTTAAAGATAGAAATATAACTTTCGCGCACACGGCCCCCCCGTTGATATATCTTGGCCTTCAGCCCGGGCCCCGCACGCCTCCAACTTAAAGCTTTGCTACCGGGTTGGTTGAATTTTCAGACAATACCTCGATCCCATTTAAAGATAGAAATATAACTTTCGCGCACACGGCCCCCCCGTTGATATATCTTGGCCTTCAGCCCGGGCCCCGCACGCCTCGAACTTAAAGCTTTGCTACCGGGTTGGTTGAATTTTCAGACAATACCTCGATCCCATTTAAAGATAGAAATATAACTTTCGCGCACACAGCCCCCCCGTTGATATATCTTGGCCTTCAGCTCGGGCCCCGCATGCCTCGAACTTAAAGCTTTGCTGCCGGGTTGGTTGAATTTTCAGACAATACCTCGATCCCATTTAAAGATAGAAATATAACTTTCGCGCACACAGCCCTCCCGTTGATATATCTTGGCCTTCAGCCCGGGCCCCGCACGCCTCGAACTTAAAGCTTTGCTGCCGGGTTGGTTGAATTTTCAGACAATACCTCGATCCCATTTAAAGATAGAAATATAACTTTCGCGCACACAGCCCCCCCGTTGATATATCTTGGCCTTCAGCCCGGGCCCCGCACGCCTCGAACTTAAAGCTTTGCTACCGGGTTGGTTGAATTTTCAGACAATACCTCGATCCCATTTAAAGATAGAAATATAACTTTCGCGCACACAGCCCCCCCGTTGATATATCTTGGCCTTCAGCCCGGGCCCCGCAGGCCTCGAACTTAAAGCTTTGCTACCGGGTTGGTTGAATTTTCAGACAATACCTCGATCCCATTTAAAGATAGAAATATAACTTTCGCGCACACAGCCCCCCCGTTGATATATCTTGGCCTTCAGCCCGGGCCCCGCACGCCTCGAACTTAAAGCTTTGCTACCGGGTTGGTTGAATTTTCAGACAATACCTGGATCCCATTTAAAGATAGAAATATAACTTTCGCGCACACGGCCCCCCCGTTGATATATCTTGGCCTTCAGCCCGGGCCCCGCACGCCTCGAACTTAAAGCTTTGCTACCGGGTTGGTTGAATTTTCAGACAATACCTGGATCCCATTTAAAGATAGAAATATAACTTTCGCGCACACGGCCCCCCCGTTGATATATCTTGGCCTTCAGCCCGGGCCCCGCACGCCTCGAACTTAAAGCTTTGCTACCGGGTTGGTTGAATTTTCAGACAATACCTCGATCCCATTTAAAGATAGAAATATAACTTTCGCGCACACGGCCCCCCCGTTGATATATCTTGGCCTTCAGCCCGGGCCCCGCACGCCTCGAACTTAAAGCTTTGCTACCGGGTTGGTTGAATTTTCAGACAATACCTCGATCCCATTTAAAGATAGAAATATAACTTTCGCGCACACGGCCCCCCCGTTGATATATCTTGGCCTTCAGCCCGGGCCCCGCACGCCTCGAACTTAAAGCTTTGCTACCGGGTTGGTTGAATTTTCAGACAATACCTCGATCCCATTTAAAGATAGAAATATAACTTTCGCGCACACGGCCCCCCCGTTGATATATCTTGGCCTTCAGCCCGGGCCCCGCACGCCTCGAACTTAAAGCTTTGCTACCGGGTTGGTTGAATTTTCAGACAATACCTCGATCCCATTTAAATATAGAAATATAACTTTCGCGCACACGGCCCCCCCGTTGATATATCTTGGCCTTCAGCCCGGGCCCCGCACGCCTCGAACTTAAAGCTTTGCTACCGGGTTGGTTGAATTTTCAGACAATACCTCGATCCCATTTAAATATAGAAATATAACTTTCGCGCACACGGCCCCCCCGTTGATATATCTTGGCCTTCAGCCCGGGCCCCGCACGCCTCGAACTTAAAGCTTTGCTACCGGGTTGGTTGAATTTTCAGACAATACCTCGATCCCATTTAAAGATAGAAATATAACTTTCGCGCACACGGCCCCCCCGTTGATATATCTTGGCCTTCAGCCCGGGCCCCGCACGCCTCGAACTTAAAGCTTTGCTACCGGGTTGGTTGAATTTTCAGACAATACCTCGATCCCATTTAAAGATAGAAATATAACTTTCGCGCACACAGCCCCCCCGTTGATATATCTTGGCCTTCAGCTCGGGCCCCGCATGCCTCGAACTTAAAGCTTTGCTGCCGGGTTGGTTGAATTTTCAGACAATACCTCGATCCCATTTAAAGATAGAAATATAACTTTCGCGCACACAGCCCTCCCGTTGATATATCTTGGCCTTCAGCCCGGGCCCCGCACGCCTCGAACTTAAAGCTTTGCTGCCGGGTTGGTTGAATTTTCAGACAATACCTCGATCCCATTTAAAGATAGAAATATAACTTTCGCGCACACAGCCCCCCCGTTGATATATCTTGGCCTTCAGCCCGGGCCCCGCACGCCTCGAACTTAAAGCTTTGCTACCGGGTTGGTTGAATTTTCAGACAATACCTCGATCCCATTTAAAGATAGAAATATAACTTTCGCGCACACAGCCCCCCCGTTGATATATCTTGGCCTTCAGCCCGGGCCCCGCAGGCCTCGAACTTAAAGCTTTGCTACCGGGTTGGTTGAATTTTCAGACAATACCTCGATCCCATTTAAAGATAGAAATATAACTTTCGCGCACACAGCCCCCCCGTTGATATATCTTGGCCTTCAGCCCGGGCCCCGCACGCCTCGAACTTAAAGCTTTGCTACCGGGTTGGTTGAATTTTCAGACAATACCTCGATCCCATTTAAAGATAGAAATATAACTTTCGCGCACACAGCCCCCCCGTTGATATATCTTGGCCTTCAGCTCGGGCCCCGCATGCCTCGAACTTAAAGCTTTGCTGCCGGGTTGGTTGAATTTTCAGACAATACCTCGATCCCATTTAAAGATAGAAATATAACTTTCGCGCACACAGCCCTCCCGTTGATATATCTTGGCCTTCAGCCCGGGCCCCGCACGCCTCGAACTTAAAGCTTTGCTGCCGGGTTGGTTGAATTTTCAGACAATACCTCGATCCCATTTAAAGATAGAAATATAACTTTCGCGCACACAGCCCCCCCGTTGATATATCTTGGCCTTCAGCCCGGGCCCCGCACGCCTCGAACTTAAAGCTTTGCTACCGGGTTGGTTGAATTTTCAGACAATACCTCGATCCCATTTAAAGATAGAAATATAACTTTCGCGCACACAGCCCCCCCGTTGATATATCTTGGCCTTCAGCCCGGGCCCCGCAGGCCTCGAACTTAAAGCTTTGCTACCGGGTTGGTTGAATTTTCAGACAATACCTCGATCCCATTTAAAGATAGAAATATAACTTTCGCGCACACAGCCCCCCCGTTGATATATCTTGGCCTTCAGCCCGGGCCCCGCACGCCTCGAACTTAAAGCTTTGCTACCGGGTTGGTTGAATTTTCAGACAATACCTGGATCCCATTTAAAGATAGAAATATAACTTTCGCGCACACGGCCCCCCCGTTGATATATCTTGGCCTTCAGCCCGGGCCCCGCACGCCTCGAACTTAAAGCTTTGCTACCGGGTTGGTTGAATTTTCAGACAATACCTGGATCCCATTTAAAGATAGAAATATAACTTTCGCGCACACGGCCCCCCCGTTGATATATCTTGGCCTTCAGCCCGGGCCCCGCACGCCTCGAACTTAAAGCTTTGCTACCGGGTTGGTTGAATTTTCAGACAATACCTCGATCCCATTTAAAGATAGAAATATAACTTTCGCGCACACGGCCCCCCCGTTGATATATCTTGGCCTTCAGCCCGGGCCCCGCACGCCTCGAACTTAAAGCTTTGCTACCGGGTTGGTTGAATTTTCAGACAATACCTCGATCCCATTTAAAGATAGAAATATAACTTTCGCGCACACGGCCCCCCCGTTGATATATCTTGGCCTTCAGCCCGGGCCCCGCACGCCTCGAACTTAAAGCTTTGCTACCGGGTTGGTTGAATTTTCAGACAATACCTCGATCCCATTTAAAGATAGAAATATAACTTTCGCGCACACGGCCCCCCCGTTGATATATCTTGGCCTTCAGCCCGGGCCCCGCACGCCTCGAACTTAAAGCTTTGCTACCGGGTTGGTTGAATTTTCAGACAATACCTCGATCCCATTTAAATATAGAAATATAACTTTCGCGCACACGGCCCCCCCGTTGATATATCTTGGCCTTCAGCCCGGGCCCCGCACGCCTCGAACTTAAAGCTTTGCTACCGGGTTGGTTGAATTTTCAGACAATACCTCGATCCCATTTAAATATAGAAATATAACTTTCGCGCACACGGCCCCCCCGTTGATATATCTTGGCCTTCAGCCCGGGCCCCGCACGCCTCGAACTTAAAGCTTTGCTACCGGGTTGGTTGAATTTTCAGACAATACCTCGATCCCATTTAAAGATAGAAATATAACTTTCGCGCACACGGCCCCCCCGTTGATATATCTTGGCCTTCAGCCCGGGCCCCGCACGCCTCGAACTTAAAGCTTTGCTACCGGGTTGGTTGAATTTTCAGACAATACCTCGATCCCATTTAAAGATAGAAATATAACTTTCGCGCACACAGCCCCCCCGTTGATATATCTTGGCCTTCAGCTCGGGCCCCGCATGCCTCGAACTTAAAGCTTTGCTGCCGGGTTGGTTGAATTTTCAGACAATACCTCGATCCCATTTAAAGATAGAAATATAACTTTCGCGCACACAGCCCTCCCGTTGATATATCTTGGCCTTCAGCCCGGGCCCCGCACGCCTCGAACTTAAAGCTTTGCTGCCGGGTTGGTTGAATTTTCAGACAATACCTCGATCCCATTTAAAGATAGAAATATAACTTTCGCGCACACAGCCCCCCCGTTGATATATCTTGGCCTTCAGCCCGGGCCCCGCACGCCTCGAACTTAAAGCTTTGCTACCGGGTTGGTTGAATTTTCAGACAATACCTCGATCCCATTTAAAGATAGAAATATAACTTTCGCGCACACAGCCCCCCCGTTGATATATCTTGGCCTTCAGCCCGGGCCCCGCAGGCCTCGAACTTAAAGCTTTGCTACCGGGTTGGTTGAATTTTCAGACAATACCTCGATCCCATTTAAAGATAGAAATATAACTTTCGCGCACACAGCCCCCCCGTTGATATATCTTGGCCTTCAGCCCGGGCCCCGCACGCCTCGAACTTAAAGCTTTGCTACCGGGTTGGTTGAATTTTCAGACAATACCTCGATCCCATTTAAAGATAGAAATATAACTTTCGCGCACACAGCCCCCCCGTTGATATATCTTGGCCTTCAGCCCGGGCCCCGCACGCCTCGAACTTAAAGCTTTGCTACCGGGTTGGTTGAATTTTCAGACAATACCTCGATCCCATTTAAAGATAGAAATATAACTTTCGCGCACACAGCCCCCCCGTTGATATATCTTGGCCTTCAGCCCGGGACCCGCACGCCTCGAACTTAAAGCTTTGCTACCGGGTTGGTTGAATTTTCAGACAATACCTCGATCCCATTTAAAGATAGAAATATAACTTTCGCGCACACAGCCCCCCCGTTGATATATCTTGGCCTTCAGCCCGGGCCCCGCACGCCTCGAACTTAAAGCTTTGCTACCGGGTTGGTTGAATTTTCAGACAATACCTCGATCCCATTTAAAGATAGAAATATAACTTTCGCGCACACAGCCCCCCCGTTGATATATCTTGGCCTTCAGCCCGGGCCCCGCACGCCTCGAACTTAAAGCTTTGCTACCGGGTTGGTTGAATTTTCAGACAATACCTCGATCCCATTTAAAGATAGAAATATAACTTTCGCGCACACGGCCCCCCCGTTGATATATCTTGGCCTTCAGCTCGGGCCCCGCACGCCTCGAACTTAAAGCTTTGCTACCGGGTTGGTTGAATTTTCAGACAATACCTCGATCCCATTTAAAGATAGAAATATAACTTTCGCGCACACGGCCCCCCCGTTGATATACCTTGGCCTTCAGCCCGAGCCCCGCACGCCTCGAACTTAAAGCTTTGCTACCGGGTTGGTTGAATTTTCAGACAATACCTCGATCCCATTTAAAGATAGAAATATAACTTTCGCGCACACGGCCCCCCCGTTGATATATCTTGGCCTTCAGCCCGGGCCCCGCACGCCTCGAACTTAAAGCTTTGCTACCGGGTTGGTTGAATTTTCAGACAATACCTCGATCCCATTTAAAGACAGAAATATAACTTTCGCGCACACAGCCCCCCCGTTGATATATCTTGGCCTTCAGCCCGGGCCCCGCACGCCTCGAACTTAAAGCTTTGCTACCGGGTTGGTTGAATTTTCAGACAATACCTCGATCCCATTTAAAGACAGAAATATAACTTTCGCGCACACAGCCCCCCCGTTGATATATCTTGGCCTTCAGCCCGGGCCCCGCACGCCTCGAACTTAAAGCTTTGCTACCGGGTTGGTTGAATTTTCAGGGAATACCTCGATCCCATTTAAAGACAGAAATATAACTTTCGCGCACACAGCCCCCCCGTTGATATATCTTGGCCTTCAGCCCGGGCCCCGCACGCCTCGAACTTAAAGCTTTGCTACCGGGTTGGTTGAATTTTCAGGCAATACCTCGATCCCATTTAAAGACAGAAATATAACTTTCGCGCACACAGCCCCCCCGTTGATATATCTTGGCCTTCAGCCCGGGCCCCGCACGCCTCGAACTTAAAGCTTTGCTACCGGGTTGGTTGAATTTTCAGACAATACCTCGATCCCATTTAAAGACAAAAATATAACTTTCGCGCACACAGCCCCCCCGTTGATATATCTTGGCCTTCAGCCCGGGCCCCGCACGCCTCGAACTTAAAGCTTTGCTACCGGGTTGGTTGAATTTTCAGACAATACCTCGATCCCATTTAAAGACAGAAATATAACTTTCGCGCACACGGCCCCCCCGTTGATATATCTTGGCCTTCAGCCCGGGCCCCGCACGCCTCGAACTTAAAGCTTTGCTACCGGGTTGTTTGAATTTTCAGACAATACCTCGATCCCATTTAAAGACAGAAATATAACTTTCGCGCACACGGCCCCCCCGTTGATATATCTTGGCCTTCAGCCCGGGCCCCGCACGCCTCGAACTTAAAGCTTTGCTACCGGGTTGGTTGAATTTTCAGACAATACCTCGATCCCATTTAAAGACAGAAATATAACTTTCGCGCACACGGCCCCCCCGTTGATATATCTTGGCCTTCAGCCCGGGCCCCGCACGCCTCGAACTTAAAGCTTTGCTACCGGGTTGGTTGAATTTTCAGACAATACCTCGATCCCATTTAAAGACAGAAATATAACTTTCGCGCACACAGCCCCCCCGTTGATATATCTTGGCCTTCAGCCGGGCCCCGCACGCCTCGAACTTAAAGCTTTGCTACCGGGTTGGTTGAATTTTCAGACAATACCTCGATCCCATTTAAAGACAGAAATATAACTTTCGCGCACACAGCCCCCCCGTTGATATATCTTGGCCTTCAGCCCGGGCCCCGCACGCCTCGAACTTAAAGCTTTGCTACCGGGTTGGTTGAATTTTCAGGCAATACCTCGATCCCATTTAAAGACAGAAATATAACTTTCGCGCACACAGCCCCCCCGTTGATATATCTTGGCCTTCAGCCCGGGCCCCGCACGCCTCGAACTTAAAGCTTTGCTACCGGGTTGGTTGAATTTTCAGGCAATACCTCGATCCCATTTAAAGACAGAAATATAACTTTCGCGCACACAGCCCCCCCGTTGATATATCTTGGCCTTCAGCCCGGGCCCCGCACGCCTCGAACTTAAAGCTTTGCTACCGGGTTGGTTGAATTTTCAGACAATACCTCGATCCCATTTAAAGACAGAAATATAACTTTCGCGCACACAGCCCCCCCGTTGATATATCTTGGCCTTCAGCCCGGGCCCCGCACGCCTCGAACTTAAAGCTTTGCTACCGGGTTGGTTGAATTTTCAGACAATACCTCGATCCCATTTAAAGACAGAAATATAACTTTCGCGCACACAGCCCCCCCGTTGATATATCTTGGCCTTCAGCCCGGGCCCCGCACGCCTCGAACTTAAAGCTTTGCTACCGGGTTGGTTGAATTTTCAGACAATACCTCGATCCCATTTAAAGACAGAAATATAACTTTCGCGCACACAGCCCCCCCGTTGATATATCTTGGCCTTCAGCCCGGGCCCCGCACGCCTCGAACTTAAAGCTTTGCTACCGGGTTGGTTGAATTTTCAGACAATACCTCGATCCCATTTAAAGATAGAAATATAACTTTCGCGCACACAGCCCCCCCGTTGATATATCTTGGCCTTCAGCCCGGGCCCCGCACGCCTCGAACTTAAAGCTTTGCTACCGGGTTGGTTGAATTTTCAGACAATACCTCGATCCCATTTAAAGATAGAAATATAACTTTCGCGCGCGCACACAGCCCCCCCGTTGATATATCTTGGCCTTCAGCCCGGGCCCCCACGCCTCGAACTTAAAGCTTTGCTACCGGGTTGGTTGAATTTTCAGACAATACCTCGATCCCATTTAAAGATAGAAATATAACTTTCGCGCACACAGCCCCCCCGTTGATATATCTTGGCCTTCAGCCCGGGCCCCGCACGCCTCGAACTTAAAGCTTTGCTACCGGGTTGGTTGAATTTTCAGACAATACCTCGATCCCATTTAAAGATAGAAATATAACATTCGCGCGCGCACACAGCCCCCCCGTTGATATATCTTGGCCTTCAGCCCGGGCCCCGCACGCCTCGAACTTAAAGCTTTGCTACCGGGTTGGTTGAATTTTCAGACAATACCTCGATCCCATTTAAAGATAGAAATATAACTTTCGCGCGCGCACACAGCCCCCCCGTTGATATATCTTGGCCTTCAGCCCGGGCCCCGCACGCCTCGAACTTAAAGCTTTGCTACCGGGTTGGTTGAATTTTCAGACAATACCTCGATCCCATTTAAAGATAGAAATATAACTTTCGCGCGCGCACATTGCCCCCCCGTTGATATATCTTGGCCTTCAGCCCGGGCCCCGCACGCCTCGAACTTAAAGCTTTGCTACCGGGTTGGTTGAATTTTCAGACAATACCTCGATCCCATTTAAAGATAGAAATATAACTTTCGCGCGCGCACACAGCCCCCCCGTTGATATATCTTGGCCTTCAGCCCGGGCCCCGCACGCCTCGAACTTAAAGCTTTGCTACCGGGTTGGTTGAATTTTCAGACAATACCTCGATCCCATTTAAAGATAGAAATATAACTTTCGCGCACACAGCCCCCCCGTTGATATATCTTGGCCTTCAGCCCGGGCCCCGCACGCCTCGAACTTAAAGCTTTGCTACCGGGTTGGTTGAATTTTCAGACAATACCTCGATCCCATTTAAAGATAGAAATATAACTTTCGCGCACACAGCCCCCCCGTTGATATATCTTGGCCTTCAGCCCGGGCCCCGTACGCCTCGAACTTAAAGCTTTGCTACCGGGTTGGTTGAATTTTCAGACAATACCTCGATCCCATTTAAAGATAGAAATATAACTTTCGCGCACACAGCCCCCCCGTTGATATATCTTGGCCTTCAGCCCGGGCCCCGCACGCCTCGAACTTAAAGCTTTGCTACCGGGTTGGTTGAATTTTCAGACAATACCTCGATCCCATTTAAAGATAGAAATATAACTTTCGCGCACACAGCCCCCCCGTTGATATATCTTGGCCTTCAGCCCGGGCCCCGCACGCCTCGAACTTAAAGCTTTGCTACCGGGTTGGTTGAATTTTCAGACAATACCTCGATCCCATTTAAAGATAGAAATATAACTTTCGCGCACACGGCCCCCCCGTTGATATATCTTGGCCTTCAGCCCGGGCCACGCACGCCTCGAACTTAAAGCTTTGCTACCGGGTTGGTTGAATTTTCAGACAATACCTCGATCCCATTTAAAGACAGATATATAACTTTCGCGCACACGGCCCCCCCGTTGATATATCTTGGCCTTCAGCCCGGGCCCCGCACGCCTCGAACTTAAAGCTTTGCTACCGGGTTGGTTGAATTTTCAGACAATACCTCGATCCCATTTAAAGACAGAAATATAACTTTCGCGCACACAGCCCCCCCGTTGATATATCTTGGCCTTCAGCCCGGGCCCCGCACGCCTCGAACTTAAAGCTTTGCTACCGGGTTGGTTGAATTTTCAGACAATACCTCGATCCCATTTAAAGACAGAAATATAACTTTCGCGCACACAGCCCCCCCGTTGATATATCTTGGCCTTCAGCCCGGGCCCCGCACGCCTCGAACTTAAAGCTTTGCTACCGGGTTGTTTGAATTTTCAGACAATACCTCGATCCCATTTAAAGACAGTAATATAACTTTCGCGCACACGGCCCCCCCGTTGATATATCTTGGCCTTCAGCCCGGGCCCCGCACGCCTCGAACTTAAAGCTTTGCTACCGGGTTGGTTGAATTTTCAGACAATACCTCGATCCCATTTAAAGACAGAAATATAACTTTCGCGCACACGGCCCCCCCGTTGATATATCTTGGCCTTCAGCCCGGGCCCCGCACGCCTCGAACTTAAAGCTTTGCTACCGGGTTGGTTGAATTTTCAGACAATACCTCGATCCCATTTAAAGACAGAAATATAACTTTCGCGCACACAGCCCCCCCGTTGATATATCTTGGCCTTCAGCCGGGCCCCGCACGCCTCGAACTTAAAGCTTTGCTACCGGGTTGGTTGAATTTTCAGACAATACCTCGATCCCATTTAAAGACAGAAATATAACTTTCGCGCACACAGCCCCCCCGTTGATATATCTTGGCCTTCAGCCCGGGCCCCGCACGCCTCGAACTTAAAGCTTTGCTACCGGGTTGGTTGAATTTTCAGGCAATACCTCGATCCCATTTAAAGACAGAAATATAACTTTCGCGCACACAGCCCCCCCGTTGATATATCTTGGCCTTCAGCCCGGGCCCCGCACGCCTCGAACTTAAAGCTTTGCTACCGGGTTGGTTGAATTTTCAGACAATACCTCGATCCCATTTAAAGACAGAAATATAACTTTCGCGCACACGGCCCCCCCGTTGATATATCTTGGCCTTCAGCCCGGGCCCCGCACGCCTCGAACTTAAAGCTTTGCTACCGGGTTGGTTGAATTTTCAGACAATACCTCGATCCCATTTAAAGACAGAAATATAACTTTCGCGCACACAGCCCCCCCGTTGATATATCTTGGCCTTCAGCCGGGGCCCCGCACGCCTCGAACTTAAAGCTTTGCTACCGGGTTGGTTGAATTTTCAGGGAATACCTCGATCCCATTTAAAGACAGAAATATAACTTTCGCGCACACAGCCCCCCCGTTGATATATCTTGGCCTTCAGCCCGGGCCCCGCACGCCTCGAACTTAAAGCTTTGCTACCGGGTTGGTTGAATTTTCAGGCAATACCTCGATCCCATTTAAAGACAGAAATATAACTTTCGCGCACACAGCCCCCCCGTTGATATATCTTGGCCTTCAGCCCGGGCCCCGCACGCCTCGAACTTAAAGCTTTGCTACCGGGTTGGTTGAATTTTCAGACAATACCTCGATCCCATTTAAAGACAGAAATATAACTTTCGCGCACACAGCCCCCCCGTTGATATATCTTGGCCTTCAGCCCGGGCCCCGCACGCCTCGAACTTAAAGCTTTGCTACCGGGTTGGTTGAATTTTCAGACAATACCTCGATCCCATTTAAAGACAGAAATATAACTTTCGCGCACACAGCCCCCCCGTTGATATATCTTGGCCTTCAGCCCGGGCCCCGCACGCCTCGAACTTAAAGCTTTGCTACCGGGTTGTTTGAATTTTCAGACAATACCTCGATCCCATTTAAAGACAGTAATATAACTTTCGCGCACACGGCCCCCCCGTTGATATATCTTGGCCTTCAGCCCGGGCCCCGCACGCCTCGAACTTAAAGCTTTGCTACCGGGTTGGTTGAATTTTCAGACAATACCTCGATCCCATTTAAAGACAGAAATATAACTTTCGCGCACACGGCCCCCCCGTTGATATATCTTGGCCTTCAGCCCGGGCCCCGCACGCCTCGAACTTAAAGCTTTGCTACCGGGTTGGTTGAATTTTCAGGCAATACCTCGATCCCATTTAAAGACAGAAATATAACTTTCGCGCACACAGCCCCCCCGTTGATATATCTTGGCCTTCAGCCCGGGCCCCGCACGCCTCGAACTTAAAGCTTTGCTACCGGGTTGGTTGAATTTTCAGACAATACCTCGATCCCATTTAAAGACAGAAATATAACTTTCGCGCACACGGCCCCCCCGTTGATATATCTTGGCCTTCAGCCCGGGCCCCGCACGCCTCGAACTTAAAGCTTTGCTACCGGGTTGGTTGAATTTTCAGACAATACCTCGATCCCATTTAAAGACAGAAATATAACTTTCGCGCACACAGCCCCCCCGTTGATATATCTTGGCCTTCAGCCCGGGCCCCGCACGCCTCGAACTTAAAGCTTTGCTACCGGGTTGGTTGAATTTTCAGGGAATACCTCGATCCCATTTAAAGACAGAAATATAACTTTCGCGCACACAGCCCCCCCGTTGATATATCTTGGCCTTCAGCCCGGGCCCCGCACGCCTCGAACTTAAAGCTTTGCTACCGGGTTGGTTGAATTTTCAGGCAATACCTCGATCCCATTTAAAGACAGAAATATAACTTTCGCGCACACAGCCCCCCCGTTGATATATCTTGGCCTTCAGCCCGGGCCCCGCACGCCTCGAACTTAAAGCTTTGCTACCGGGTTGGTTGAATTTTCAGACAATACCTCGATCCCATTTAAAGACAGAAATATAACTTTCGCGCACACAGCCCCCCCGTTGATATATCTTGGCCTTCAGCCCGGGCCCCGCACGCCTCGAACTTAAAGCTTTGCTACCGGGTTGGTTGAATTTTCAGACAATACCTCGATCCCATTTAAAGACAGAAATATAACTTTCGCGCACACAGCCCCCCCGTTGATATATCTTGGCCTTCAGCCCGGGCCCCGCACGCCTCGAACTTAAAGCTTTGCTACCGGGTTGTTTGAATTTTCAGACAATACCTCGATCCCATTTAAAGACAGTAATATAACTTTCGCGCACACGGCCCCCCCGTTGATATATCTTGGCCTTCAGCCCGGGCCCCGCACGCCTCGAACTTAAAGCTTTGCTACCGGGTTGGTTGAATTTTCAGACAATACCTCGATCCCATTTAAAGACAGAAATATAACTTTCGCGCACACGGCCCCCCCGTTGATATATCTTGGCCTTCAGCCCGGGCCCCGCACGCCTCGAACTTAAAGCTTTGCTACCGGGTTGGTTGAATTTTCAGACAATACCTCGATCCCATTTAAAGACAGAAATATAACTTTCGCGCACACAGCCCCCCCGTTGATATATCTTGGCCTTCAGCCGGGCCCCGCACGCCTCGAACTTAAAGCTTTGCTACCGGGTTGGTTGAATTTTCAGACAATACCTCGATCCCATTTAAAGACAGAAATATAACTTTCGCGCACACAGCCCCCCCGTTGATATATCTTGGCCTTCAGCCCGGGCCCCGCACGCCTCGAACTTAAAGCTTTGCTACCGGGTTGGTTGAATTTTCAGGCAATACCTCGATCCCATTTAAAGACAGAAATATAACTTTCGCGCACACAGCCCCCCCGTTGATATATCTTGGCCTTCAGCCCGGGCCCCGCACGCCTCGAACTTAAAGCTTTGCTACCGGGTTGGTTGAATTTTCAGGCAATACCTCGATCCCATTTAAAGACAGAAATATAACTTTCGCGCACACAGCCCCCCCGTTGATATATCTTGGCCTTCAGCCCGGGCCCCGCACGCCTCGAACTTAAAGCTTTGCTACCGGGTTGGTTGAATTTTCAGACAATACCTCGATCCCATTTAAAGACAGAAATATAACTTTCGCGCACACAGCCCCCCCGTTGATATATCTTGGCCTTCAGCCCGGGCCCCGCACGCCTCGAACTTAAAGCTTTGCTACCGGGTTGGTTGAATTTTCAGACAATACCTCGATCCCATTTAAAGACAGAAATATAACTTTCGCGCACACAGCCCCCCCGTTGATATATCTTGGCCTTCAGCCCGGGCCCCGCACGCCTCGAACTTAAAGCTTTGCTACCGGGTTGGTTGAATTTTCAGACAATACCTCGATCCCATTTAAAGACAGAAATATAACTTTCGCGCACACAGCCCCCCCGTTGATATATCTTGGCCTTCAGCCCGGGCCCCGCACGCCTCGAACTTAAAGCTTTGCTACCGGGTTGGTTGAATTTTCAGACAATACCTCGATTCCATTTAAAGACAGAAATATAACTTTCGCGCACACAGCCCCCCCGTTGATATATCTTGGCCTTCAGCCCGGGCCCCGCACGCCTCGAACTTAAAGCTTTGCTACCGGGTTGGTTGAATTTTCAGACAATACCTCGATCCCATTTAAAGATAGAAATATAACTTTCGCGCACACAGCCCCCCCGTTGATATATCTTGGCCTTCAGCCCGGGCCCCGCACGCCTCGAACTTAAAGCTTTGCTACCGGGTTGGTTGAATTTTCAGACAATACCTCGATCCCATTTAAAGATAGAAATATAACTTTCGCGCGCGCACACAGCCCCCCCGTTGATATATCTTGGCCTTCAGCCCGGGCCCCCACGCCTCGAACTTAAAGCTTTGCTACCGGGTTGGTTGAATTTTCAGACAATACCTCGATCCCATTTAAAGATAGAAATATAACTTTCGCGCACACAGCCCCCCCGTTGATATATCTTGGCCTTCAGCCCGGGCCTCGCACGCCTCGAACTTAAAGCTTTGCTACCGGGTTGGTTGAATTTTCAGACAATACCTCGATCCCATTTAAAGATAGAAATATAACTTTCGCGCGCGCACACAGCCCCCCCGTTGATATATCTTGGCCTTCAGCCCGGGCCCCGCACGCCTCGAACTTAAAGCTTTGCTACCGGGTTGGTTGAATTTTCAGACAATACCTCGATCCCATTTAAAGATAGAAATATAACTTTCGCGCGCGCACATTGCCCCCCCGTTGATATATCTTGGCCTTCAGCCCGGGCCCCCACGCCTCGAACTTAAAGCTTTGCTACCGGGTTGGTTGAATTTTCAGACAATACCTCGATCCCATTTAAAGATAGAAATATAACTTTCGCGCACACAGCCCCCCCGTTGATATATCTTGGCCTTCAGCCCGGGCCCCGCACGCCTCGAACTTAAAGCTTTGCTACCGGGTTGGTTGAATTTTCAGACAATACCTCGATCCCATTTAAAGATAGAAATATAACTTTCGCGCGCGCACACAGCCCCCCCGTTGATATATCTTGGCCTTCAGCCCGGGCCGCGCACGCCTCGAACTTAAAGCTTTGCTACCGGGTTGGTTGAATTTTCAGACAATACCTCGATCCCATTTAAAGATAGAAAAATAACTTTCGCGCGCGCACACAGCCCCCCCGTTGATATATCTTGGCCTTCAGCCCGGGCCCCGCACGCCTCGAACTTAAAGCTTTGCTACCGGGTTGGTTGAATTTTCAGACAATACCTCGATCCCATTTAAAGATAGAAATATAACTTTCGCGCGCGCACACAGCCCCCCCGTTGATATATCTTGGCCTTCAGCCCGGGCCCCGCACGCCTCGAACTTAAAGCTTTGCTACCGGGTTGGTTGAATTTTCAGACAATACCTCGATCCCATTTAAAGATAGAAATATAACTTTCGCGCGCGCACACAGCCCCCCCGTTGATATATCTTGGCCTTCAGCCCGGGCCCCGCACGCCTCGAACTTAAAGCTTTGCTACCGGGTTGGTTGAATTTTCAGACAATACCTCGATCCCATTTAAAGAGAGAAATATAACTTTCGCGCACACAGCCCCCCCGTTGATATATCTTGGCCTTCAGCCTGGGCCCCGCACGCCTCGAACTTAAAGCTTTGCTACCGGGTTGGTTGAATTTTCAGACAATACCTCGATCCCATTTAAAGAGAGAAATATAACTTTCGCGCACACAGCCCCCCCGTTGATATATCTTGGCCTTCAGCCCGGGCCCCGCACGCCTCGAACTTAAAGCTTTGCTACCGGGTTGGTTGAATTTTCAGACAATACCTCGATCCCATTTAAAGATAGAAATATAACTTTCGCGCATACAGCCCCCCTGTTGATATATCTTGGCCTTCAGCCCGGGCCCCGCACGCCTCGAACTTAAAGCTTTGCTACCGGGTTGGTTGAATTTTCAGACAATACCTCGATCCCATTTAAAGACAGAAATATAACTTTCGCGCACACAGCCCCCCCGTTGATATATCTTGGCCTTCAGCCCGGGCCCCGCACGCCTCGAACTTAAAGCTTTGCTACCGGGTTGGTTGAATTTTCAGACAATACCTCGATCCCATTTAAAGACAGAAATATAACTTTCGCGCACACAGCCCCCCCGTTGATATATCTTGGCCTTCAGCCCGGGCCCCGCACGCCTCGAACTTAAAGCTTTGCTACCGGGTTGGTTGAATTTTCAGACAATACCTCGATCCCATTTAAAGACAGAAATATAACTTTCGCGCACACAGCCCCCCCGTTGATATATCTTGGCCTTCAGCCCGGGCCCCTCACGCCTCGAACTTAAAGCTTTGCTACCGGGTTGGTTGAATTTTCAGACAATACCTCGATCCCATTTAAAGACAGAAATATAACTTTCACGCACACAGCCCCCCCGTTGATATATCTTGGCCTTCAGCCCGGGCCCCGCACGCCTCGAACTTAAAGCTTTGCTACCGGGTTGGTTGAATTTTCAGACAATACCTCGATCCCATTTAAAGACAGAAATATAACTTTCGCGCACACAGCCCCCCGTTGATATATCTTGGCCTTCAGCCCGGGCCCCGCACGCCTCGAACTTAAAGCTTTGCTACCGGGTTGGTTGAATTTTCAGACAATACCTCGATCCCATTTAAAGACAGAAATATAACTTTCGCGCACACAGCCCCCCCGTTGATATATCTTGGCCTTCAGCCCGGGCCCCTCACGCCTCGAACTTAAAGCTTTGCTACCGGGTTGGTTGAATTTTCAGACAATACCTCGATCCCATTTAAAGACAGAAATATAACTTTCGCGCACACAGCCCCCCCGTTGATATATCTTGGCCTTCAGCCCGGGCCCCGCACGCCTCGAACTTAAAGCTTTGCTACCGGGTTGGTTGAATTTTCAGACAATACCTCGATCCCATTTAAAGACAGAAATATAACTTTCGCGCACACAGCCCCCCCGTTGATATATCTTGGCCTTCAGCCCGGGCCCCGCATGCCTCGAACTTAAAGCTTTGCTACCGGGTTGGTTGAATTTTCAGACAATACCTCGATCCCATTTAAAGACAGAAATATAACTTTCGCGCACACAGCCCCCCCGTTGATATATCTTGGCCTTCAGCCCGGGCCTCGCACGCCTCGAACTTAAAGCTTTGCTACCGGGTTGGTTGAATTTTCAGACAATACCTCGATCCCATTTAAAGACAGAAATATAACTTTCGCGCACACAGCCCCCCCGTTGATATATCTTGGCCTTCAGCCCGGGCCCCGCACGCCTCGAACTTAAAGCTTTGCTACCGGGTTGGTTGAATTTTCAGACAATACCTCGATCCCATTTAAAGACAGAAATATAACTTTCGCGCACACAGCCCCCCCGTTGATATATCTTGGCCTTCAGCCCGGGCCCCGCACGCCTCGAACTTAAAGCTTTGCTACCGGGTTGGTTGAATTTTCAGACAATACCTCGATCCCATTTAAAGACAGAAATATAACTTTCGCGCACACAGCCCCCCCGTTGATATATCTTGGCCTTCAGCCCGGGCCCCGCACGCCTCGAACTTAAAGCTTTGCTACCGGGTTGGTTGAATTTTCAGACAATACCTCGATCCCATTTAAAGACAGAAATATAACTTTCGCGCACACAGCCCCCCCGTTGATATATCTTGGCCTTCAGCCCGGGCCCCGCACGCCTAGAACTTAAAGCTTTGCTACCGGGTTGGTTGAATTTTCAGACAATACCTCGATCCCATTTAAAGACAGAAATATAACTTTCACGCACACAGCCCCCCCGTTGATATATCTTGGCCTTCAGCCCGGGCCCCGCACGCCTCGAACTTAAAGCTTTGCTACCGGGTTGGTTGAATTTTCAGACAATACCTCGATCCCATTTAAAGACAGAAATATAACTTTCGCGCACACAGCCCCCCCGTTGATATATCTTGGCCTTCAGCCCGGGCCCCGCACGCCTCGAACTTAAAGCTTTGCTACCGGGTTGGTTGAATTTTCAGACAATACCTCGATCCCATTTAAAGACAGAAATATAACTTTCGCGCGCGCACACAGCCCCCCCGTTGATATATCTTGGCCTTCAGCCCGGGCCCCGCACGCCTCGAACTTAAAGCTTTGCTACCGGGTTGGTTGAATTTTCAGACAATACCTCGATCCCATTTAAAGATAGAAATATAACTTTCGCGCGCGCACACAGCCCCCCCGTTGATATATCTTGGCCTTCAGCCCGGGCCCCGCACGCCTCGAACTTAAAGCTTTGCTACCGGGTTGGTTGAATTTTCAGAGAATACCTCGATCCCATTTAAAGATAGAAATATAACTTTCGCGCGCGCACACAGCCCCCCCGTTGATATATCTTGGCCTTCAGCCCGGGCCCCGCACGCCTCGAACTTAAAGCTTTGCTACCGGGTTGGTTGAATTTTCAGACAATACCTCGATCCCATTTAAAGATAGAAATATAACTTTCGCGCGCGCACACAGCCCCCCCGTTGATATATCTTGGCCTTCAGCCCGGGCCCCGCACGCCTCGAACTTAAAGCTTTGCTACCGGGTTGGTTGAATTTTCAGACAATACCTCGATCCCATTTAAAGATAGAAATATAACTTTCGCGCGCGCACACAGCCCCCCCGTTGATATATCTTGGCCTTCAGCCCGGGCCCCGCACGCCTCGAACTTAAAGCTTTGCTACCGGGTTGGTTGAATTTTCAGACAATACCTCGATCCCATTTAAAGACAGAAATATAACTTTCGCGCACACAGCCCCCGCGTTGATATATCTTGGCCTTCAGCCCGGGCCCCGCACGCCTCGAACTTAAAGCTTTGCTACCGGGTTGGTTGAATTTTCAGACAATACCTCGATCCCATTTAAAGACAGAAATATAACTTTCGCGCACACAGCCCCCCCGTTGATATATCTTGGCCTTCAGCCCGGGCCCCGCACGCCTCGAACTTAAAGCTTTGCTACCGGGTTGGTTGAATTTTCAGACAATACCTCGATCCCATTTAAAGATAGAAATATAACTTTCGCGCACACAGCCCCCCCGTTGATATATCTTGGCCTTCAGCCCGGGCCCCGCACGCCTCGAACTTAAAGCTTTGCTACCGGGTTGGTTGAATTTTCAGACAATACCTCGATCCCATTTAAAGACAGAAATATAACTTTCGCGCACACAGCCCCCCCGTTGATATATCTTGGCCTTCAGCCCGGGCCCCGCACGCCTCGAACTTAAAGCTTTGCTACCGGGTTGGTTGAATTTTCAGACAATACCTCGATCCCATTTAAAGACAGAAATATAACTTTCGCGCACACAGCCCCCCCGTTGATATATCTTGGCCTTCAGCCCGGGCCCCGCACGCCTCGAACTTAAAGCTTTGCTACCGGGTTGGTTGAATTTTCAGACAATACCTCGATCCCATTTAAAGACAGAAATATAACTTTCGCGCACACAGCCCCCCCGTTGATATATCTTGGCCTTCAGCCCGGGCCCCGCACGCCTCGAACTTAAAGCTTTGCTACCGGGTTGGTTGAATTTTCAGACAATACCTCGATCCCATTTAAAGATAGAAATATAACTTTCGCGCACACAGCCCCCCCGTTGATATATCTTGGCCTTCAGCCCGGGCCCCGCACGCCTCGAACTTAAAGCTTTGCTACCGGGTTGGTTGAATTTTCAGACAATACCTCGATCCCATTTAAAGACAGAAATATAACTTTCGCGCACACAGCCCCCCCGTTGATATATCTTGGCCTTCAGCCCGGGCCCCGCACGCCTCGAACTTAAAGCTTTGCTACCGGGTTGGTTGAATTTTCAGACAATACCTCGATCCCATTTAAAGACAGAAATATAACTTTCGCGCACACAGCCCCCCCGTTGATATATCTTGGCCTTCAGCCCGGGCCCCGCACGGCTCGAACTTAAAGCTTTGCTACCGGGTTGGTTGAATTTTCAGACAATACCTCGATCCCATTTAAAGACAGAAATATAACTTTCGCGCACACAGCCCCCCCGTTGATATATCTTGGCCTTCAGCCCGGGCCCCGCACGCCTCGAACTTAAAGCTTTGCTACCGGGTTGGTTGAATTTTCAGACAATACCTCGATCCCATTTAAAGACAGAAATATAACTTTTGCGCACACAGCCCCCCCGTTGATATCTCTTGTCCTTCAGCCCGGGCCCCGCACGCCTCGAACTTAAAGCTTTGCTACCGGGTTGGTTGAATTTTCAGACAATACCTCGATCCCATTTAAAGACAGAAATATAACTTTCGCGCGCGCACACAGCCCCCCCGTTGATATATCTTGGCCTTCAGCCCGGGCCCCGCACGCCTCGAACTTAAAGCTTTGCTACCGGGTTGGTTGAATTTTCAGACAATACCTCGATCCCATTTAAAGATAGAAATATAACTTTCGCGCGCGCACACAGCCCCCCCGTTGATATATCTTGGCCTTCAGCCCGGGCCCCGCACGCCTCGAACTTAAAGCTTTGCTACCGGGTTGGTTGAATTTTCAGAGAATACCTCGATCCCATTTAAAGATAGAAATATAACTTTCGCGCACACAGCCACCCCGTTGATATATCTTGGCCTTCAGCCCGGGCCCTGCACGCCTCGAACTTAAAGCTTTGCTACCGAGTTGGTTGAATTTTCAGACAATACCTCGATCCCATTTAAAGATAGAAATATAACTTTCGCGCGCGCACACAGCCCCCCCGTTGATATATCTTGGCCTTCAGCCCGGGCCCCGCACGCCTCGAACTTAAAGCTTTGCTACCGGGTTGGTTGAATTTTCAGACAATACCTCGATCCCATTTAAAGATAGAAATATAACTTTCGCGCGCGCACACAGCCCCCCCGTTGATATATCTTGGCCTTCAGCCCGGGCCCCGCACGCCTCGAACTTAAAGCTTTGCTACCGGGTTGGTTGAATTTTCAGACAATACCTCGATCCCATTTAAAGACAGAAATATAACTTTCGCGCGCGCACACAGCCCCCCCGTTGATATATCTTGGCCTTCAGCCCGGGCCCCGCACGCCTCGAACTTAAAGCTTTGCTACCGGGTTGGTTGAATTTTCAGACAATACCTCGATCCCATTTAAAGATAGAAATATAACTTTCGCGCGCGCACACAGCCCCCCCGTTGATATATCTTGGCCTTCAGCCCGGGCCCCGCACGCCTCGAACTTAAAGCTTTGCTACCGGGTTGGTTGAATTTTCAGACAATACCTCGATCCCATTTAAAGATAGAAATATAACTTTCGCGCGCGCACACAGCCCCCCCGTTGATATATCTTGGCCTTCAGCCCGGGCCCCGCACGCCTCGAACTTAAAGCTTTGCTACCGGGTTGGTTGAATTTTCAGACAATACCTCGATCCCATTTAAAGAGAGAAATATAACTTTCGCGCACACAGCCCCCCCGTTGATATATCTTGGCCTTCAGCCTGGGCCCCGCACGCCTCGAACTTAAAGCTTTGCTACCGGGTTGGTTGAATTTTCAGACAATACCTCGATCCCATTTAAAGATAGAAATATAACTTTCGCGCGCGCACACAGCCCCCCCGTTGATATATCTTGGCCTTCAGCTCGGGCCCCGCACGCCTCGAACTTAAAGCTTTGCTAGCGGGTTGGTTGAATTTTCAGAGAATACCTCGATCCCATTTAAAGATAGAAATATAACTTTCGCGCGCGCACACAGCCCCCCCGTTGATATATCTTGGCCTTCAGCCCGGGCCCCGCACGCCTCGAACTTAAAGCTTTGCTACCGGGTTGGTTGAATTTTCAGACAATACCTCGATCCCATTTAAAGATAGAAATATAACTTTCGCGCACACAGCCCCCCCGTTGATATATCTTGGCCTTCAGCCCGGGCCCCGCACGCCTCGAACTTAAAGCTTTGCTACCGGGTTGGTTGAATTTTCAGACAATACCTCGATCCCATTTAAAGATAGAAATATAACTTTCGCGCGTGCACACAGCCCCCCCGTTGATATATCTTGGCCTTCAGCCCGGGCCCCGCACGCCTCGAACTTAAAGCTTTGCTACCGGGTTGGTTGAATTTTCAGACAATACCTCGATCCCATTTAAAGATAGAAATATAACTTTCGCGCACACAGCCCCCCCGTTGATATATCTTAGCCTTCAGCCCGGGCCCCACACGCCTCGAACTTAAAGCTTTGCTACCGGGTTGGTTGAATTTTCAGACAATACCTCGATCCCATTTAAAGATAGAAATATAACTTTCGCGCGCGCACACAGCCCCCCCGTTGATATATCTTGGCCTTCAGCCCGGGCCCCGCACGCCTCGAACTTAAAGCTTTGCTACCGGGTTGGTTGAATTTTCAGACAATACCTCGATCCCATTTAAAGATAGAAATATAACTTTCGCGCACACAGCCCCCCCGTTGATATATCTTGGCCTTCAGCCCGGGCCCCGCACGCCTCGAACTTAAAGCTTTGCTACCGGGTTGGTTGAATTTTCAGACAATACCTCGATCCCATTTAAAGATAGAAATATAACTTTCGCGCACACAGCCCCCCCGTTGATATATCTTGGCCTTCAGCCCGGGCCCCGCACGCCTCGAACTTAAAGCTTTGCTACCGGGTTGGTTGAATTTTCAGACAATACCTCGATCCCATTTAAAGATAGAAATATAACTTTCGCGCACACGGCCCCCCCGTTGATATATCTTGGCCTTCAGCCCGGGCCCCGCACGCCTCGAACTTAAAGCTTTGCTACCGGGTTGGTTGAATTTTCAGACAATACCTCGATCCCATTTAAAGATAGAAATATAACTTTCGCGCACACAGCCCCCCCCGTTGATATATCTTGGCCTTCAGCCCGGGCCCCGCACGCCTCGAACTTAAAGCTTTGCTACCGGGTTGGTTGAATTTTCAGACAATACCTCGATCCCATTTAAAGATAGAAATATAACTTTCGCGCACACAGCCCCCCCCGTTGATATATCTTGGCCTTCAGCCCGGGCCCCGCACGCCTCGAACTTAAAGCTTTGCTACCGGGTTGGTTGAATTTTCAGACAATACCTCGATCCCATTTAAAGATAGAAATATAACTTTCGCGCACACAGCCCCCCCGTTGATATATCTTGGCCTTCAGCCCGGGCCCCGCACGCCTCGAACTTAAAGCTTTGCTACCGGGTTGGTTGAATTTTCAGACAATACCTCGATCCCATTTAAAGATAGAAATATAACTTTCGCGCACACAGCCCCCCCCCGTTGATATATCTTGGCCTTCAGCCCGGGCCCCGCACGCCTCGAACTTAAAGCTTTGCTACCGGGTTGGTTGAATTTTCAGACAATACCTCGATCCCATTTAAAGATAGAAATATAACTTTCGCGCGTGCACACAGCCCCCCCGTTGATATATCTTGGCCTTCAGCCCGGGCCCCGCACGCCTCGAACTTAAAGCTTTGCTACCGGGTTGGTTGAATTTTCAGACAATACCTCGATCCCATTTAAAGATAGAAATATAACTTTCGCGCACACAGCCCCCCCGTTGATATATCTTAGCCTTCAGCCCGGGCCCCACACGCCTCGAACTTAAAGCTTTGCTACCGGGTTGGTTGAATTTTCAGACAATACCTCGATCCCATTTAAAGATAGAAATATAACTTTCGCGCGCGCACACAGCCCCCCCGTTGATATATCTTGGCCTTCAGCCCGGGCCCCGCACGCCTCGAACTTAAAGCTTTGCTACCGGGTTGGTTGAATTTTCAGACAATACCTCGATCCCATTTAAAGATAGAAATATAACTTTCGCGCACACAGCCCCCCCGTTGATATATCTTGGCCTTCAGCCCGGGCCCCGCACGCCTCGAACTTAAAGCTTTGCTACCGGGTTGGTTGAATTTTCAGACAATACCTCGATCCCATTTAAAGATAGAAATATAACTTTCGCGCACACAGCCCCCCCGTTGATATATCTTGGCCTTCAGCCCGGGCCCCGCACGCCTCGAACTTAAAGCTTTGCTACCGGGTTGGTTGAATTTTCAGACAATACCTCGATCCCATTTAAAGATAGAAATATAACTTTCGCGCACACGGCCCCCCCGTTGATATATCTTGGCCTTCAGCCCGGGCCCCGCACGCCTCGAACTTAAAGCTTTGCTACCGGGTTGGTTGAATTTTCAGACAATACCTCGATCCCATTTAAAGATAGAAATATAACTTTCGCGCACACAGCCCCCCCCGTTGATATATCTTGGCCTTCAGCCCGGGCCCCGCACGCCTCGAACTTAAAGCTTTGCTACCGGGTTGGTTGAATTTTCAGACAATACCTCGATCCCATTTAAAGATAGAAATATAACTTTCGCGCACACAGCCCCCCCCGTTGATATATCTTGGCCTTCAGCCTGGGCCCCGCACGCCTCGAACTTAAAGCTTTGCTACCGGGTTGGTTGAATTTTCAGACAATACCTCGATCCCATTTAAAGATAGAAATATAACTTTCGCGCACACAGCCCCCCCGTTGATATATCTTGGCCTTCAGCCCGGGCCCCGCACGCCTCGAACTTAAAGCTTTGCTACCGGGTTGGTTGAATTTTCAGACAATACCTCGATCCCATTTAAAGATAGAAATATAACTTTCGCGCACACAGCCCCCCCCGTTGATATATCTTGGCCTTCAGCCCGGGCCCCGCACGCCTCGAACTTAAAGCTTTGCTACCGGGTTGGTTGAATTTTCAGACAATACCTCGATCCCATTTAAAGATAGAAATAAAACTTTCGCGCACACAGCCCCCCCGTTGATATATCTTGGCCTTCAGCCCGGGCCCCGCACGCCTCGAACTTAAAGCTTTGCTACCGGGTTGGTTGAATTTTCAGACAATACCTCGATCCCATTTAAAGATAGAAATATAACTTTCGCGCACACAGCCCCCCCGTTGATATATCTTGGCCTTCAGCCCGGGCCCCGCACGCCTCGAACTTAAAGCTTTGCTACCGGGTTGGTTGAATTTTCAGACAATACCTCGATCCCATTTAAAGATAGAAATATAACTTTCGCGCACACAGCCCCCCCGTTGATATATCTTGGCCTTCAGCCCGGGCCCCGCACGCCTCGAACTTAAAGCTTTGCTACCGGGTTGGTTGAATTTTCAGACAATACCTCGATCCCATTTAAAGATAGAAATATAACTTTCGCGCACACAGCCCCCCCCGTTGATATATCTTGGCCTTCAGCCCGGGCCCCGCACGCCTCGAACTTAAAGCTTTGCTACCGGGTTGGTTGAATTTTCAGACAATACCTCGATCCCATTTAAAGATAGAAATATAACTTTCGCGCACACGGCCCCCCCGTTGATATATCCTGGCCTTCAGCCCGGGCCCCGCACGCCTCGAACTTAAAGCTTTGCTACCGGGTTGGTTGAATTTTCAGACAATACCTCGATCCCATTTAAAGATAGAAATATAACTTTCGCGCACACAGCCCCCCCCGTTGATATATCTTGGCTTTCAGCCCGGGCCCCGCACGCCTCGAACTTAAAGCTTTGCTACCGGGTTGGTTGAATTTTCAGACAATACCTCGATCCCATTTAAAGATAGAAATATAACTTTCGCGCACACAGCCCCCCCCGTTGATATATCTTGGCCTTCAGCCCGGGCCCCGCACGCCTCGAACTTAAAGCTTTGCTACCGGGTTGGTTGAATTTTCAGACAATACCTCGATCCCATTTAAAGATAGAAATATAACTTTCGCGCACACAGCCCCCCCGTTGATATATCTTGGCCTTCAGCCCGGGCCCCGCACGCCTCGAACTTAAAGCTTTGCTACCGGGTTGGTTGAATTTTCAGACAATACCTCGATCCCATTTAAAGATAGAAATATAACTTTCGCGCACACAGCCCCCCCCGTTGATATATCTTGGCCTTCAGCCCGGGCCCCGCACGCCTCGAACTTAAAGCTTTGCTACCGGGTTGGTTGAATTTTCAGACAATACCTCGATCCCATTTAAAGATAGAAACATAACTTTCGCGCGTGCACACAGCCCCCCCGTTGATATATCTTGGCCTTCAGCCCGGGCCCCGCACGCCTCGAACTTAAAGCTTTGCTACCGGGTTGGTTGAATTTTCAGACAATACCTCGATCCCATTTAAAGATAGAAATATAACTTTCGCGCACACAGCCCCCCCGTTGATATATCTTAGCCTTCAGCCCGGGCCCCACACGCCTCGAACTTAAAGCTTTGCTACCGGGTTGGTTGAATTTTCAGACAATACCTCGATCCCATTTAAAGATAGAAATATAACTTTCGCGCGCGCACACAGCCCCCCCGTTGATATATCTTGGCCTTCAGCCCGGGCCCCGCACGCCTCGAACTTAAAGCTTTGCTACCGGGTTGGTTGAATTTTCAGACAATACCTCGATCCCATTTAAAGATAGAAATATAACTTTCGCGCACACAGCCCCCCCGTTGATATATCTTGGCCTTCAGCCCGGGCCCCGCACGCCTCGAACTTAAAGCTTTGCTACCGGGTTGGTTGAATTTTCAGACAATACCTCGATCCCATTTAAAGATAGAAATATAACTTTCGCGCACACAGCCCCCCCCGTTGATATATCTTGGCCTTCAGCCCGGGCCCCGCACGCCTCGAACTTAAAGCTTTGCTACCGGGTTGGTTGAATTTTCAGACAATACCTCGATCCCATTTAAAGATAGAAACATAACTTTCGCGCGTGCACACAGCCCCCCCGTTGATATATCTTGGCCTTCAGCCCGGGCCCCGCACGCCTCGAACTTAAAGCTTTGCTACCGGGTTGGTTGAATTTTCAGACAATACCTCGATCCCATTTAAAGATAGAAATATAACTTTCGCGCACACAGCCCCCCCGTTGATATATCTTAGCCTTCAGCCCGGGCCCCACACGCCTCGAACTTAAAGCTTTGCTACCGGGTTGGTTGAATTTTCAGACAATACCTCGATCCCATTTAAAGATAGAAATATAACTTTCGCGCGCGCACACAGCCCCCCCGTTGATATATCTTGGCCTTCAGCCCGGGCCCCGCACGCCTCGAACTTAAAGCTTTGCTACCGGGTTGGTTGAATTTTCAGACAATACCTCGATCCCATTTAAAGATAGAAATATAACTTTCGCGCACACAGCCCCCCCGTTGATATATCTTGGCCTTCAGCCCGGGCCCCGCACGCCTCGAACTTAAAGCTTTGCTACCGGGTTGGTTGAATTTTCAGACAATACCTTGATCCCATTTAAAGATAGAAATATAACTTTCGCGCACACAGCCCCCCCGTTGATATATCTTGGCCTTCAGCCCGGGCCCCGCACGCCTCGAACTTAAAGCTTTGCTACCGGGTTGGTTGAATTTTCAGACAATACCTCGATCCCATTTAAAGATAGAAATATAACTTTCGCGCACACGGCCCCCCCGTTGATATATCTTGGCCTTCAGCCCGGGCCCCGCACGCCTCGAACTTAAAGCTTTGCTACCGGGTTGGTTGAATTTTCAGACAATACCTCGATCCCATTTAAAGATAGAAATATAACTTTCGCGCACACAGCCCCCCCCGTTGATATATCTTGGCCTTCAGCCCGGGCCCCGCACGCCTCGAACTTAAAGCTTTGCTACCGGGTTGGTTGAATTTTCAGACAATACCTCGATCCCATTTAAAGATAGAAATATAACTTTCGCGCACACAGCCCCCCCCCGTTGATATATCTTGGCCTTCAGCCCGGGCCCCGCACGCCTCGAACTTAAAGCTTTGCTACCGGGTTGGTTGAATTTTCAGACAATACCTCGATCCCATTTAAAGATAGAAATATAACTTTCGCGCACACAGCCCCCCCGTTGATATATCTTGGCCTTCAGCCCGGGCCCCGCACGCCTCGAACTTAAAGCTTTGCTACCGGGTTGGTTGAATTTTCAGACAATACCTCGATCCCATTTAAAGAGAGAAATATAACTTTCGCGCACACAGCCCCCCCGTTGATATATCTTGGCCTTCAGCCTGGGCCCCGCACGCCTCGAACTTAAAGCTTTGCTACCGGGTTGGTTGAATTTTCAGACAATACCTCGATCCCATTTAAAGATAGAAATATAACTTTCGCGCGCGCACACAGCCCCCCCGTTGATATATCTTGGCCTTCAGCTCGGGCCCCGCACGCCTCGAACTTAAAGCTTTGCTAGCGGGTTGGTTGAATTTTCAGAGAATACCTCGATCCCATTTAAAGATAGAAATATAACTTTCGCGCGCGCACACAGCCCCCCCGTTGATATATCTTGGCCTTCAGCCCGGGCCCCGCACGCCTCGAACTTAAAGCTTTGCTACCGGGTTGGTTGAATTTTCAGACAATACCTCGATCCCATTTAAAGATAGAAATATAACTTTCGCGCACACAGCCCCCCCGTTGATATATCTTGGCCTTCAGCCCGGGCCCCGCACGCCTCGAACTTAAAGCTTTGCTACCGGGTTGGTTGAATTTTCAGACAATACCTCGATCCCATTTAAAGATAGAAATATAACTTTCGCGCGTGCACACAGCCCCCCCGTTGATATATCTTGGCCTTCAGCCCGGGCCCCGCACGCCTCGAACTTAAAGCTTTGCTACCGGGTTGGTTGAATTTTCAGACAATACCTCGATCCCATTTAAAGATAGAAATATAACTTTCGCGCACACAGCCCCCCCGTTGATATATCTTAGCCTTCAGCCCGGGCCCCACACGCCTCGAACTTAAAGCTTTGCTACCGGGTTGGTTGAATTTTCAGACAATACCTCGATCCCATTTAAAGATAGAAATATAACTTTCGCGCGCGCACACAGCCCCCCCGTTGATATATCTTGGCCTTCAGCCCGGGCCCCGCACGCCTCGAACTTAAAGCTTTGCTACCGGGTTGGTTGAATTTTCAGACAATACCTCGATCCCATTTAAAGATAGAAATATAACTTTCGCGCACACAGCCCCCCCGTTGATATATCTTGGCCTTCAGCCCGGGCCCCGCACGCCTCGAACTTAAAGCTTTGCTACCGGGTTGGTTGAATTTTCAGACAATACCTCGATCCCATTTAAAGATAGAAATATAACTTTCGCGCACACAGCCCCCCCGTTGATATATCTTGGCCTTCAGCCCGGGCCCCGCACGCCTCGAACTTAAAGCTTTGCTACCGGGTTGGTTGAATTTTCAGACAATACCTCGATCCCATTTAAAGATAGAAATATAACTTTCGCGCACACGGCCCCCCCGTTGATATATCTTGGCCTTCAGCCCGGGCCGCGCACGCCTCGAACTTAAAGCTTTGCTACCGGGTTGGTTGAATTTTCAGACAATACCTCGATCCCATTTAAAGATAGAAATATAACTTTCGCGCACACAGCCCCCCCCGTTGATATATCTTGGCCTTCAGCCCGGGCCCCGCACGCCTCGAACTTAAAGCTTTGCTACCGGGTTGGTTGAATTTTCAGACAATACCTCGATCCCATTTAAAGATAGAAATATAACTTTCGCGCACACAGCCCCCCCCGTTGATATATCTTGGCCTTCAGCCCGGGCCCCGCACGCCTCGAACTTAAAGCTTTGCTACCGGGTTGGTTGAATTTTCAGACAATACCTCGATCCCATTTAAAGATAGAAATATAACTTTCGCGCACACAGCCCCCCCGTTGATATATCTTGGCCTTCAGCCCGGGCCCCGCACGCCTCGAACTTAAAGCTTTGCTACCGGGTTGGTTGAATTTTCAGACAATACCTCGATCCCATTTAAAGATAGAAATATAACTTTCGCGCACACAGCCCCCCCCGTTGATATATCTTGGCCTTCAGCCCGGGCCCCGCACGCCTCGAACTTAAAGCTTTGCTACCGGGTTGGTTGAATTTTCAGACAATACCTCGATCCCATTTAAAGATAGAAATATAACTTTCGCGCGTGCACACAGCCCCCCCGTTGATATATCTTGGCCTTCAGCCCGGGCCCCGCACGCCTCGAACTTAAAGCTTTGCTACCGGGTTGGTTGAATTTTCAGACAATACCTCGATCCCATTTAAAGATAGAAATATAACTTTCGCGCACACAGCCCCCCCGTTGATATATCTTGGCCTTCAGCCTGGGCCCCGCACGCCTCGAACTTAAAGCTTTGCTACCGGGTTGGTTGAATTTTCAGACAATACCTCGATCCCATTTAAAGATAGAAATATAACTTTCGCGCGCGCACACAGCCCCCCCGTTGATATATCTTGGCCTTCAGCTCGGGCCCCGCACGCCTCGAACTTAAAGCTTTGCTAGCGGGTTGGTTGAATTTTCAGAGAATACCTCGATCCCATTTAAAGATAGAAATATAACTTTCGCGCGCGCACACAGCCCCCCCGTTGATATATCTTGGCCTTCAGCCCGGGCCCCGCACGCCTCGAACTTAAAGCTTTGCTACCGGGTTGGTTGAATTTTCAGACAATACCTCGATCCCATTTAAAGATAGAAATATAACTTTCGCGCACACAGCCCCCCCGTTGATATATCTTGGCCTTCAGCCCGGGCCCCGCACGCCTCGAACTTAAAGCTTTGCTACCGGGTTGGTTGAATTTTCAGACAATACCTCGATCCCATTTAAAGATAGAAATATAACTTTCGCGCGTGCACACAGCCCCCCCGTTGATATATCTTGGCCTTCAGCCCGGGCCCCGCACGCCTCGAACTTAAAGCTTTGCTACCGGGTTGGTTGAATTTTCAGACAATACCTCGATCCCATTTAAAGATAGAAATATAACTTTCGCGCACACAGCCCCCCCGTTGATATATCTTAGCCTTCAGCCCGGGCCCCACACGCCTCGAACTTAAAGCTTTGCTACCGGGTTGGTTGAATTTTCAGACAATACCTCGATCCCATTTAAAGATAGAAATATAACTTTCGCGCGCGCACACAGCCCCCCCGTTGATATATCTTGGCCTTCAGCCCGGGCCCCGCACGCCTCGAACTTAAAGCTTTGCTACCGGGTTGGTTGAATTTTCAGACAATACCTCGATCCCATTTAAAGATAGAAATATAACTTTCGCGCACACAGCCCCCCCGTTGATATATCTTGGCCTTCAGCCCGGGCCCCGCACGCCTCGAACTTAAAGCTTTGCTACCGGGTTGGTTGAATTTTCAGACAATACCTCGATCCCATTTAAAGATAGAAATATAACTTTCGCGCACACAGCCCCCCCGTTGATATATCTTGGCCTTCAGCCCGGGCCCCGCACGCCTCGAACTTAAAGCTTTGCTACCGGGTTGGTTGAATTTTCAGACAATACCTCGATCCCATTTAAAGATAGAAATATAACTTTCGCGCACACGGCCCCCCCGTTGATATATCTTGGCCTTCAGCCCGGGCCCCGCACGCCTCGAACTTAAAGCTTTGCTACCGGGTTGGTTGAATTTTCAGACAATACCTCGATCCCATTTAAAGATAGAAATATAACTTTCGCGCACACAGCCCCCCCCGTTGATATATCTTGGCCTTCAGCCCGGGCCCCGCACGCCTCGAACTTAAAGCTTTGCTACCGGGTTGGTTGAATTTTCAGACAATACCTCGATCCCATTTAAAGATAGAAATATAACTTTCGCGCACACAGCCCCCCCCGTTGATATATCTTGGCCTTCAGCCCGGGCCCCGCACGCCTCGAACTTAAAGCTTTGCTACCGGGTTGGTTGAATTTTCAGACAATACCTCGATCCCATTTAAAGATAGAAATATAACTTTCGCGCACACAGCCCCCCCGTTGATATATCTTGGCCTTCAGCCCGGGCCCCGCACGCCTCGAACTTAAAGCTTTGCTACCGGGTTGGTTGAATTTTCAGACAATACCTCGATCCCATTTAAAGATAGAAATATAACTTTCGCGCACACAGCCCCCCCCGTTGATATATCTTGGCCTTCAGCCCGGGCCCCGCACGCCTCGAACTTAAAGCTTTGCTACCGGGTTGGTTGAATTTTCAGACAATACCTCGATCCCATTTAAAGATAGAAATATAACTTTCGCGCGTGCACACAGCCCCCCCGTTGATATATCTTGGCCTTCAGCCCGGGCCCCGCACGCCTCGAACTTAAAGCTTTGCTACCGGGTTGGTTGAATTTTCAGACAATACCTCGATCCCATTTAAAGATAGAAATATAACTTTCGCGCACACAGCCCCCCCGTTGATATATCTTAGCCTTCAGCCCGGGCCCCACACGCCTCGAACTTAAAGCTTTGCTACCGGGTTGGTTGAATTTTCAGACAATACCTCGATCCCATTTAAAGATAGAAATATAACTTTCGCGCGCGCACACAGCCCCCCCGTTGATATATCTTGGCCTTCAGCCCGGGCCCCGCACGCCTCGAACTTAAAGCTTTGCTACCGGGTTGGTTGAATTTTCAGACAATACCTCGATCCCATTTAAAGATAGAAATATAACTTTCGCGCACACAGCCCCCCCGTTGATATATCTTGGCCTTCAGCCCGGGCCCCGCACGCCTCGAACTTAAAGCTTTGCTACCGGGTTGGTTGAATTTTCAGACAATACCTCGATCCCATTTAAAGATAGAAATATAACTTTCGCGCACACAGCCCCCCCGTTGATATATCTTGGCCTTCAGCCCGGGCCCCGCACGCCTCGAACTTAAAGCTTTGCTACCGGGTTGGTTGAATTTTCAGACAATACCTCGATCCCATTTAAAGATAGAAATATAACTTTCGCGCACACGGCCCCCCCGTTGATATATCTTGGCCTTCAGCCCGGGCCCCGCACGCCTCGAACTTAAAGCTTTGCTACCGGGTTGGTTGAATTTTCAGACAATACCTCGATCCCATTTAAAGATAGAAATATAACTTTCGCGCACACAGCCCCCCCCGTTGATATATCTTGGCCTTCAGCCCGGGCCCCGCACGCCTCGAACTTAAAGCTTTGCTACCGGGTTGGTTGAATTTTCAGACAATACCTCGATCCCATTTAAAGATAGAAATATAACTTTCGCGCACACAGCCCCCCCCCGTTGATATATCTTGGCCTTCAGCCTGGGCCCCGCACGCCTCGAACTTAAAGCTTTGCTACCGGGTTGGTTGAATTTTCAGACAATACCTCGATCCCATTTAAAGATAGAAATATAACTTTCGCGCACACAGCCCCCCCGTTGATATATCTTGGCCTTCAGCCCGGGCCCCGCACGCCTCGAACTTAAAGCTTTGCTACCGGGTTGGTTGAATTTTCAGACAATACCTCGATCCCATTTAAAGATAGAAATATAACTTTCGCGCACACAGCCCCCCCCCGTTGATATATCTTGGCCTTCAGCCCGGGCCCCGCACGCCTCGAACTTAAAGCTTTGCTACCGGGTTGGTTGAATTTTCAGACAATACCTCGATCCCATTTAAAGATAGAAATAAAACTTTCGCGCACACAGCCCCCCCGTTGATATATCTTGGCCTTCAGCCCGGGCCCCGCACGCCTCGAACTTAAAGCTTTGCTACCGGGTTGGTTGAATTTTCAGACAATACCTCGATCCCATTTAAAGATAGAAATATAACTTTCGCGCACACAGCCCCCCCGTTGATATATCTTGGCCTTCAGCCCGGGCCCCGCACGCCTCGAACTTAAAGCTTTGCTACCGGGTTGGTTGAATTTTCAGACAATACCTCGATCCCATTTAAAGATAGAAATATAACTTTCGCGCACACAGCCCCCCCGTTGATATATCTTGGCCTTCAGCCCGGGCCCCGCACGCCTCGAACTTAAAGCTTTGCTACCGGGTTGGTTGAATTTTCAGACAATACCTCGATCCCATTTAAAGATAGAAATATAACTTTCGCGCACACAGCCCCCCCCGTTGATATATCTTGGCCTTCAGCCCGGGCCCCGCACGCCTCGAACTTAAAGCTTTGCTACCGGGTTGGTTGAATTTTCAGACAATACCTCGATCCCATTTAAAGATAGAAATATAACTTTCGCGCACACGGCCCCCCCGTTGATATATCCTGGCCTTCAGCCCGGGCCCCGCACGCCTCGAACTTAAAGCTTTGCTACCGGGTTGGTTGAATTTTCAGACAATACCTCGATCCCATTTAAAGATAGAAATATAACTTTCGCGCACACAGCCCCCCCCGTTGATATATCTTGGCTTTCAGCCCGGGCCCCGCACGCCTCGAACTTAAAGCTTTGCTACCGGGTTGGTTGAATTTTCAGACAATACCTCGATCCCATTTAAAGATAGAAATATAACTTTCGCGCACACAGCCCCCCCCGTTGATATATCTTGGCCTTCAGCCCGGGCCCCGCACGCCTCGAACTTAAAGCTTTGCTACCGGGTTGGTTGAATTTTCAGACAATACCTCGATCCCATTTAAAGATAGAAATATAACTTTCGCGCACACAGCCCCCCCGTTGATATATCTTGGCCTTCAGCCCGGGCCCCGCACGCCTCGAACTTAAAGCTTTGCTACCGGGTTGGTTGAATTTTCAGACAATACCTCGATCCCATTTAAAGATAGAAATATAACTTTCGCGCACACAGCCCCCCCCGTTGATATATCTTGGCCTTCAGCCCGGGCCCCGCACGCCTCGAACTTAAAGCTTTGCTACCGGGTTGGTTGAATTTTCAGACAATACCTCGATCCCATTTAAAGATAGAAACATAACTTTCGCGCGTGCACACAGCCCCCCCGTTGATATATCTTGGCCTTCAGCCCGGGCCCCGCACGCCTCGAACTTAAAGCTTTGCTACCGGGTTGGTTGAATTTTCAGACAATACCTCGATCCCATTTAAAGATAGAAATATAACTTTCGCGCACACAGCCCCCCCGTTGATATATCTTGGCCTTCAGCCCGGGCCCCGCACGCCTCGAACTTAAAGCTTTGCTACCGGGTTGGTTGAATTTTCAGACAATACCTCGATCCCATTTAAAGATAGAAATATAACTTTCGCGCACACAGCCCCCCCCGTTGATATATCTTGGCCTTCAGCCCGGGCCCCGCACGCCTCGAACTTAAAGCTTTGCTACCGGGTTGGTTGAATTTTCAGACAATACCTCGATCCCATTTAAAGATAGAAATATAACTTTCGCGCGTGCACACAGCCCCCCCGTTGATATATCTTGGCCTTCAGCCCGGGCCCCGCACGCCTCGAACTTAAAGCTTTGCTACCGGGTTGGTTGAATTTTCAGACAATACCTCGATCCCATTTAAAGATAGAAATATAACTTTCGCGCACACAGCCCCCCCGTTGATATATCTTAGCCTTCAGCCCGGGCCCCACACGCCTCGAACTTAAAGCTTTGCTACCGGGTTGGTTGAATTTTCAGACAATACCTCGATCCCATTTAAAGATAGAAATATAACTTTCGCGCGCGCACACAGCCCCCCCGTTGATATATCTTGGCCTTCAGCCCGGGCCCCGCACGCCTCGAACTTAAAGCTTTGCTACCGGGTTGGTTGAATTTTCAGACAATACCTCGATCCCATTTAAAGATAGAAATATAACTTTCGCGCACACAGCCCCCCCGTTGATATATCTTGGCCTTCAGCCCGGGCCCCGCACGCCTCGAACTTAAAGCTTTGCTACCGGGTTGGTTGAATTTTCAGACAATACCTCGATCCCATTTAAAGATAGAAATATAACTTTCGCGCACACAGCCCCCCCGTTGATATATCTTGGCCTTCAGCCCGGGCCCCGCACGCCTCGAACTTAAAGCTTTGCTACCGGGTTGGTTGAATTTTCAGACAATACCTCGATCCCATTTAAAGATAGAAATATAACTTTCGCGCACACGGCCCCCCCGTTGATATATCTTGGCCTTCAGCCCGGGCCCCGCACGCCTCGAACTTAAAGCTTTGCTACCGGGTTGGTTGAATTTTCAGACAATACCTCGATCCCATTTAAAGATAGAAATATAACTTTCGCGCACACAGCCCCCCCCGTTGATATATCTTGGCCTTCAGCCCGGGCCCCGCACGCCTCGAACTTAAAGCTTTGCTACCGGGTTGGTTGAATTTTCAGACAATACCTCGATCCCATTTAAAGATAGAAATATAACTTTCGCGCACACAGCCCCCCCCGTTGATATATCTTGGCCTTCAGCCTGGGCCCCGCACGCCTCGAACTTAAAGCTTTGCTACCGGGTTGGTTGAATTTTCAGACAATACCTCGATCCCATTTAAAGATAGAAATATAACTTTCGCGCACACAGCCCCCCCGTTGATATATCTTGGCCTTCAGCCCGGGCCCCGCACGCCTCGAACTTAAAGCTTTGCTACCGGGTTGGTTGAATTTTCAGACAATACCTCGATCCCATTTAAAGATAGAAATATAACTTTCGCGCACACAGCCCCCCCCGTTGATATATCTTGGCCTTCAGCCCGGGCCCCGCACGCCTCGAACTTAAAGCTTTGCTACCGGGTTGGTTGAATTTTCAGACAATACCTCGATCCCATTTAAAGATAGAAATAAAACTTTCGCGCACACAGCCCCCCCGTTGATATATCTTGGCCTTCAGCCCGGGCCCCGCACGCCTCGAACTTAAAGCTTTGCTACCGGGTTGGTTGAATTTTCAGACAATACCTCGATCCCATTTAAAGATAGAAATATAACTTTCGCGCACACAGCCCCCCCGTTGATATATCTTGGCCTTCAGCCCGGGCCCCGCACGCCTCGAACTTAAAGCTTTGCTACCGGGTTGGTTGAATTTTCAGACAATACCTCGATCCCATTTAAAGATAGAAATATAACTTTCGCGCACACAGCCCCCCCGTTGATATATCTTGGCCTTCAGCCCGGGCCCCGCACGCCTCGAACTTAAAGCTTTGCTACCGGGTTGGTTGAATTTTCAGACAATACCTCGATCCCATTTAAAGATAGAAATATAACTTTCGCGCACACAGCCCCCCCCGTTGATATATCTTGGCCTTCAGCCCGGGCCCCGCACGCCTCGAACTTAAAGCTTTGCTACCGGGTTGGTTGAATTTTCAGACAATACCTCGATCCCATTTAAAGATAGAAATATAACTTTCGCGCACACGGCCCCCCCGTTGATATATCCTGGCCTTCAGCCCGGGCCCCGCACGCCTCGAACTTAAAGCTTTGCTACCGGGTTGGTTGAATTTTCAGACAATACCTCGATCCCATTTAAAGATAGAAATATAACTTTCGCGCACACAGCCCCCCCCGTTGATATATCTTGGCTTTCAGCCCGGGCCCCGCACGCCTCGAACTTAAAGCTTTGCTACCGGGTTGGTTGAATTTTCAGACAATACCTCGATCCCATTTAAAGATAGAAATATAACTTTCGCGCACACAGCCCCCCCGTTGATATATCTTGGCCTTCAGCCCGGGCCCCGCACGCCTCGAACTTAAAGCTTTGCTACCGGGTTGGTTGAATTTTCAGACAATACCTCGATCCCATTTAAAGATAGAAATATAACTTTCGCGCACACAGCCCCCCCGTTGATATATCTTGGCCTTCAGCCCGGGCCCCGCACGCCTCGAACTTAAAGCTTTGCTACCGGGTTGGTTGAATTTTCAGACAATACCTCGATCCCATTTAAAGATAGAAATATAACTTTCGCGCACACAGCCCCCCCCGTTGATATATCTTGGCCTTCAGCCCGGGCCCCGCACGCCTCGAACTTAAAGCTTTGCTACCGGGTTGGTTGAATTTTCAGACAATACCTCGATCCCATTTAAAGATAGAAACATAACTTTCGCGCGTGCACACAGCCCCCCCGTTGATATATCTTGGCCTTCAGCCCGGGCCCCGCACGCCTCGAACTTAAAGCTTTGCTACCGGGTTGGTTGAATTTTCAGACAATACCTCGATCCCATTTAAAGATAGAAATATAACTTTCGCGCACACAGCCCCCCCGTTGATATATCTTAGCCTTCAGCCCGGGCCCCACACGCCTCGAACTTAAAGCTTTGCTACCGGGTTGGTTGAATTTTCAGACAATACCTCGATCCCATTTAAAGATAGAAATATAACTTTCGCGCGCGCACACAGCCCCCCCGTTGATATATCTTGGCCTTCAGCCCGGGCCCCGCACGCCTCGAACTTAAAGCTTTGCTACCGGGTTGGTTGAATTTTCAGACAATACCTCGATCCCATTTAAAGATAGAAATATAACTTTCGCGCACACAGCCCCCCCGTTGATATATCTTGGCCTTCAGCCCGGGCCCCGCACGCCTCGAACTTAAAGCTTTGCTACCGGGTTGGTTGAATTTTCAGACAATACCTCGATCCCATTTAAAGATAGAAATATAACTTTCGCGCACACAGCCCCCCCCGTTGATATATCTTGGCCTTCAGCCCGGGCCCCGCACGCCTCGAACTTAAAGCTTTGCTACCGGGTTGGTTGAATTTTCAGACAATACCTCGATCCCATTTAAAGATAGAAACATAACTTTCGCGCGTGCACACAGCCCCCCCGTTGATATATCTTGGCCTTCAGCCCGGGCCCCGCACGCCTCGAACTTAAAGCTTTGCTACCGGGTTGGTTGAATTTTCAGACAATACCTCGATCCCATTTAAAGATAGAAATATAACTTTCGCGCACACAGCCCCCCCGTTGATATATCTTAGCCTTCAGCCCGGGCCCCACACGCCTCGAACTTAAAGCTTTGCTACCGGGTTGGTTGAATTTTCAGACAATACCTCGATCCCATTTAAAGATAGAAATATAACTTTCGCGCGCGCACACAGCCCCCCCGTTGATATATCTTGGCCTTCAGCCCGGGCCCCGCACGCCTCGAACTTAAAGCTTTGCTACCGGGTTGGTTGAATTTTCAGACAATACCTCGATCCCATTTAAAGATAGAAATATAACTTTCGCGCACACAGCCCCCCCGTTGATATATCTTGGCCTTCAGCCCGGGCCCCGCACGCCTCGAACTTAAAGCTTTGCTACCGGGTTGGTTGAATTTTCAGACAATACCTTGATCCCATTTAAAGATAGAAATATAACTTTCGCGCACACAGCCCCCCCGTTGATATATCTTGGCCTTCAGCCCGGGCCCCGCACGCCTCGAACTTAAAGCTTTGCTACCGGGTTGGTTGAATTTTCAGACAATACCTCGATCCCATTTAAAGATAGAAATATAACTTTCGCGCACACGGCCCCCCCGTTGATATATCTTGGCCTTCAGCCCGGGCCCCGCACGCCTCGAACTTAAAGCTTTGCTACCGGGTTGGTTGAATTTTCAGACAATACCTCGATCCCATTTAAAGATAGAAATATAACTTTCGCGCACACAGCCCCCCCCGTTGATATATCTTGGCCTTCAGCCCGGGCCCCGCACGCCTCGAACTTAAAGCTTTGCTACCGGGTTGGTTGAATTTTCAGACAATACCTCGATCCCATTTAAAGATAGAAATATAACTTTCGCGCACACAGCCCCCCCCGTTGATATATCTTGGCCTTCAGCCCGGGCCCCGCACGCCTCGAACTTAAAGCTTTGCTACCGGGTTGGTTGAATTTTCAGACAATACCTCGATCCCATTTAAAGATAGAAATATAACTTTCGCGCACACAGCCCCCCCGTTGATATATCTTGGCCTTCAGCCCGGGCCCCGCACGCCTCGAACTTAAAGCTTTGCTACCGGGTTGGTTGAATTTTCAAACAATACCTCGATCCCATTTAAAGATAGAAATATAACTTTCGCGCACACAGCCCCCCCCGTTGATATATCTTGGCCTTCAGCCCGGGCCCCGCACGCCTCGAACTTAAAGCTTTGCTACCGGGTTGGTTGAATTTTCAGACAATACCTCGATCCCATTTAAAGATAGAAATATAACTTTCGCGCACACAGCCCCCCCGTTGATATATCTTGGCCTTCAGCCCGGGCCCCGCACGCCTCGAACTTAAAGCTTTGCTACCGGGTTGGTTGAATTTTCAGACAATACCTCGATCCCATTTAAAGATAGAAATATAACTTTCGCGCACACAGCCCCCCCGTTGATATATCTTGGCCTTCAGCCCGGGCCCCGCACGCCTCGAACTTAAAGCTTTGCTACCGGGTTGGTTGAATTTTCAGACAATACCTCGATCCCATTTAAAGATAGAAATATAACTTTCGCGCACACAGCCCCCCCGTTGATATATCTTGGCCTTCAGCTCGGGCCCCGCACGCCTCGAACTTAAAGCTTTGCTACCGGGTTGGTTGAATTTTCAGACAATACCTCGATCCCATTTAAAGATAGAAATATAACTTTCGCGCACACAGCCCCCCCCGTTGATATATCTTGGCCTTCAGCCCGAGCCCCGCACGCCTCGAACTTAAAGCTTTGCTACCGGGTTGGTTGAATTTTCAGACAATACCTCGATCCCATTTAAAGATAGAAATATAACTTTCGCGCACACGGCCCCCCCGTTGATATATCTTGGCCTTCAGCCCGGGCCCCGCACGCCTCGAACTTAAAGCTTTGCTACCGGGTTGGTTGAATTTTCAGACAATACCTCGATCCCATTTAAAGATAGAAATATAACTTTCGCGCACACAGCCCCCCCCGTTGATATATCTTGGCCTTCAGCCCGGGCCCCGCACGCCTCGAACTTAAAGCTTTGCTACCGGGTTGGTTGAATTTTCAGACAATACCTCGATCCCATTTAAAGATAGAAATATAACTTTCGCGCACACAGCCCCCCCCCGTTGATATATCTTGGCCTTCAGCCCGGGCCCCGCACGCCTCGAACTTAAAGCTTTGCTACCGGGTTGGTTGAATTTTCAGACAATACCTCGATCCCATTTAAAGATAGAAATATAACTTTCGCGCACACAGCCCCCCCCGTTGATATATCTTGGCCTTCAGCCCGGGCCCCGCACGCCTCGAACTTAAAGCTTTGCTACCGGGTTGGTTGAATTTTCAGACAATACCTCGATCCCATTTAAAGATAGAAATATAACTTTCGCGCACACAGCCCCCCCCCGTTGATATATCTTGGCCTTCAGCCCGGGCCCCGCACGCCTCGAACTTAAAGCTTTGCTACCGGGTTGGTTGAATTTTCAGACAATACCTCGATCCCATTTAAAGATAGAAATATAACTTTCGCGCGTGCACACAGCCCCCCCGTTGATATATCTTGGCCTTCAGCCCGGGCCCCGCACGCCTCGAACTTAAAGCTTTGCTACCGGGTTGGTTGAATTTTCAGACAATACCTCGATCCCATTTAAAGATAGAAATATAACTTTCGCGCACACAGCCCCCCCGTTGATATATCTTAGCCTTCAGCCCGGGCCCCACACGCCTCGAACTTAAAGCTTTGCTACCGGGTTGGTTGAATTTTCAGACAATACCTCGATCCCATTTAAAGATAGAAATATAACTTTCGCGCGCGCACACAGCCCCCCCGTTGATATATCTTGGCCTTCAGCCCGGGCCCCGCACGCCTCGAACTTAAAGCTTTGCTACCGGGTTGGTTGAATTTTCAGACAATACCTCGATCCCATTTAAAGATAGAAATATAACTTTCGCGCACACAGCCCCCCCGTTGATATATCTTGGCCTTCAGCCCGGGCCCCGCACGCCTCGAACTTAAAGCTTTGCTACCGGGTTGGTTGAATTTTCAGACAATACCTCGATCCCATTTAAAGATAGAAATATAACTTTCGCGCACACAGCCCCCCCGTTGATATATCTTGGCCTTCAGCCCGGGCCCCGCACGCCTCGAACTTAAAGCTTTGCTACCGGGTTGGTTGAATTTTCAGACAATACCTCGATCCCATTTAAAGATAGAAATATAACTTTCGCGCACACGGCCCCCCCGTTGATATATCTTGGCCTTCAGCCCGGGCCCCGCACGCCTCGAACTTAAAGCTTTGCTACCGGGTTGGTTGAATTTTCAGACAATACCTCGATCCCATTTAAAGATAGAAATATAACTTTCGCGCACACAGCCCCCCCCGTTGATATATCTTGGCCTTCAGCCCGGGCCCCGCACGCCTCGAACTTAAAGCTTTGCTACCGGGTTGGTTGAATTTTCAGACAATACCTCGATCCCATTTAAAGATAGAAATATAACTTTCGCGCACACAGCCCCCCCCCGTTGATATATCTTGGCCTTCAGCCCGGGCCCCGCACGCCTCGAACTTAAAGCTTTGCTACCGGGTTGGTTGAATTTTCAGACAATACCTCGATCCCATTTAAAGATAGAAATATAACTTTCGCGCACACAGCCCCCCCGTTGATATATCTTGGCCTTCAGCCCGGGCCCCGCACGCCTCGAACTTAAAGCTTTGCTACCGGGTTGGTTGAATTTTCAGACAATACCTCGATCCCATTTAAAGATAGAAATATAACTTTCGCGCACACAGCCCCCCCCGTTGATATATCTTGGCCTTCAGCCCGGGCCCCGCACGCCTCGAACTTAAAGCTTTGCTACCGGGTTGGTTGAATTTTCAGACAATACCTCGATCCCATTTAAAGATAGAAATATAACTTTCGCGCACACAGCCCCCCCGTTGATATATCTTGGCCTTCAGCCCGGGCCCCGCACGCCTCGAACTTAAAGCTTTGCTACCGGGTTGGTTGAATTTTCAGACAATACCTCGATCCCATTTAAAGATAGAAATATAACTTTCGCGCACACAGCCCCCCCGTTGATATATCTTGGCCTTCAGCCCGGGCCCCGCACGCCTCGAACTTAAAGCTTTGCTACCGGGTTGGTTGAATTTTCAGACAATACCTCGATCCCATTTAAAGATAGAAATATAACTTTCGCGCACACAGCCCCCCCGTTGATATATCTTGGCCTTCAGCCCGGGCCCTGCACGCCTCGAACTTAAAGCTTTGCTACCGGGTTGGTTGAATTTTCAGACAATACCTCGATCCCATTTAAAGATAGAAATATAACTTTCGCGCACACAGCCCCCCCGTTGATATATCTTGGCCTTGAGCCCGGGCCCCGCACGCCTCGAACTTAAAGCTTTGCTACCGGGTTGGTTGAATTTTCAGACAATACCTCGATCCCATTTAAAGATAGAAATATAACTTTCGCGCACACAGCACCCCCCGTTGATATATCTTGGCCTTCAGCCCGGGCCCCGCACGCCTCGAACTTAAAGCTTTGCTACCGGGTTGGTTGAATTTTCAGACAATACCTCGATCCCATTTAAAGATAGAAATATAACTTTCGCGCACACGGCCCCCCCGTTGATATATCTTGGCCTTCAGCCCGGGCCCCGCACGCCTCGAACTTAAAGCTTTGCTACCGGGTTGGTTGAATTTTCAGACAATACCTCGATCCCATTTAAAGATAGAAATATAACTTTCGCGCACACAGCCCCCCCCGTTGATATATCTTGGCCTTCAGCCCGGGCCCCGCACGCCTCGAACTTAAAGCTTTGCTACCGGGTTGGTTGAATTTTCAGACAATACCTCGATCCCATTTAAAGATAGAAATATAACTTTCGCGCACACAGCCCCCCCCGTTGATATATCTTGGCCTTCAGCCCGGGCCCCGCACGCCTCGAACTTAAAGCTTTGCTACCGGGTTGGTTGAATTTTCAGACAATACCTCGATCCCATTTAAAGATAGAAATATAACTTTCGCGCACACAGCCCCCCCGTTGATATATCTTGGCCTTCAGCCCGGGCCCCGCACGCCTCGAACTTAAAGCTTTGCTACCGGGTTGGTTGAATTTTCAGACAATACCTCGATCCCATTTAAAGATAGAAATATAACTTTCGCGCACACAGCCCCCCCCGTTGATATATCTTGGCCTTCAGCCCGGGCCCCGCACGCCTCGAACTTAAAGCTTTGCTACCGGGTTGGTTGAATTTTCAGACAATACCTCGATCCCATTTAAAGATAGAAATATAACTTTCCCGCGTGCACACAGCCCCCCCGTTGATATATCTTGGCCTTCAGCCCGGGCCCCGCACGCCTCGAACTTAAAGCTTTGCTACCGGGTTGGTTGAATTTTCAGACAATACCTCGATCCCATTTAAAGATAGAAATATAACTTTCGCGCACACAGCCCCCCCGTTGATATATCTTGGCCTTCAGCCCGGGCCCCGCACGCCTCGAACTTAAAGCTTTGCTACCGGGTTGGTTGAATTTTCAGACAATACCTCGATCCCATTTAAAGATAGAAATATAACTTTCGCGCACACAGCCCCCCCCGTTGATATATCTTGGCCTTCAGCCCGGGCCCCGCACGCCTCGAACTTAAAGCTTTGCTACCGGGTTGGTTGAATTTTCAGACAATACCTCGATCCCATTTAAAGATAGAAATATAACTTTCGCGCACACAGCCCCCCCGTTGATATATCTTGGCCTTCAGCCCGGGCCCCGCACGCCTCGAACTTAAAGCTTTGCTACCGGGTTGGTTGAATTTTCAGACAATACCTCGATCCCATTTAAAGATAGAAATATAACTTTCGCGCACACAGCCCCCCCGTTGATATATCTTGGCCTTCAGCCCGGGCCCCGCACGCCTCGAACTTAAAGCTTTGCTACCGGGTTGGTTGAATTTTCAGACAATACCTCGATCCCATTTAAAGATAGAAATATAACTTTCGCGCACACAGCCCCCCCGTTGATATATCTTGGCCTTGAGCCCGGGCCCCGCACGCCTCGAACTTAAAGCTTTGCTACCGGGTTGGTTGAATTTTCAGACAATACCTCGATCCCATTTAAAGATAGAAATATAACTTTCGCGCACACAGCCCCCCCCGTTGATATATCTTGGCCTTCAGCCCGGGCCCCGCACGCCTCGAACTTAAAGCTTTGCTACCGGGTTGGTTGAATTTTCAGACAATACCTCGATCCCATTTAAAGATAGAAATATAACTTTCGCGCACACGGCCCCCCCGTTGATATATCTTGGCCTTCAGCCCGGGCCCCGCACGCCTCGAACTTAAAGCTTTGCTACCGGGTTGGTTGAATTTTCAGACAATACCTCGATCCCATTTAAAGATAGAAATATAACTTTCGCGCACACAGCCCCCCCCGTTGATATATCTTGGCCTTCAGCCCGGGCCCCGCACGCCTCGAACTTAAAGCTTTGCTACCGGGTTGGTTGAATTTTCAGACAATACCTCGATCCCATTTAAAGATAGAAATATAACTTTCGCGCACACAGCCCCCCCCGTTGATATATCTTGGCCTTCAGCCCGGGCCCCGCACGCCTCGAACTTAAAGCTTTGCTACCGGGTTGGTTGAATTTTCAGACAATACCTCGATCCCATTTAAAGATAGAAATATAACTTTCGCGCACACAGCCCCCCCGTTGATATATCTTGGCCTTCAGCCCGGGCCCCGCACGCCTCGAACTTAAAGCTTTGCTACCGGGTTGGTTGAATTTTCAGACAATACCTCGATCCCATTTAAAGATAGAAATATAACTTTCGCGCACACAGCCCCCCCCGTTGATATATCTTGGCCTTCAGCCCGGGCCCCGCACGCCTCGAACTTAAAGCTTTGCTACCGGGTTGGTTGAATTTTCAGACAATACCTCGATCCCATTTAAAGATAGAAATATAACTTTCGCGCGTGCACACAGCCCCCCTGTTGATATATCTTGGCCTTCAGCCCGGGCCCCGCACGCCTCGAACTTAAAGCTTTGCTACCGGGTTGGTTGAATTTTCAGACAATACCTCGATCCCATTTAAAGATAGAAATATAACTTTCGCGCACACAGCCCCCCCGTTGATATATCTTAGCCTTCAGCCCGGGCCCCCCACGCCTCGAACTTAAAGCTTTGCTACCGGGTTGGTTGAATTTTCAGACAATACCTCGATCCCATTTAAAGATAGAAATATAACTTTCGCGCGCGCACACAGCCCCCCCGTTGATATATCTTGGCCTTCAGCCCGGGCCCCGCACGCCTCGAACTTAAAGCTTTGCTACCGGGTTGGTTGAATTTTCAGACAATACCTCGATCCCATTTAAAGATAGAAATATAACTTTCGCGCACACAGCCCCCCCGTTGATATATCTTGGCCTTCAGCCCGGGCCCCGCACGCCTCGAACTTAAAGCTTTGCTACCGGGTTGGTTGAATTTTCAGACAATACCTCGATCCCATTTAAAGATAGAAATATAACTTTCGCGCACACAGCCCCCCCGTTGATATATCTTGGCCTTCAGCCCGGGCCCCGCACGCCTCGAACTTAAAGCTTTGCTACCGGGTTGGTTGAATTTTCAGACAATACCTCGATCCCATTTAAAGATAGAAATATAACTTTCGCGCACACGGCCCCCCCGTTGATATATCTTGGCCTTCAGCCCGGGCCCCGCACGCCTCGAACTTAAAGCTTTGCTACCGGGTTGGTTGAATTTTCAGACAATACCTCGATCCCATTTAAAGATAGAAATATAACTTTCGCGCACACAGCCCCCCCCGTTGATATATCTTGGCCTTCAGCCCGGGCCCCGCACGCCTCGAACTTAAAGCTTTGCTACCGGGTTGGTTGAATTTTCAGACAATACCTCGATCCCATTTAAAGATAGAAATATAACTTTCGCGCACACAGCCCCCCCCGTTGATATATCTTGGCCTTCAGCCCGGGCCCCGCACGCCTCGAACTTAAAGCTTTGCTACCGGGTTGGTTGAATTTTCAGACAATACCTCGATCCCATTTAAAGATAGAAATATAACTTTCGCGCACACAGCCCCCCCGTTGATATATCTTGGCCTTCAGCCCGGGCCCCGCACGCCTCGAACTTAAAGCTTTGCTACCGGGTTGGTTGAATTTTCAGACAATACCTCGATCCCATTTAAAGATAGAAATATAACTTTCGCGCACACAGCCCCCCCCATTGATATATCTTGGCCTTCAGCCCGGGCCCCGCACGCCTCGAACTTAAAGCTTTGCTACCGGGTTGGTTGAATTTTCAGACAATACCTCGATCCCATTTAAAGATAGAAATATAACTTTCGCGCACACAGCCCCCCCGTTGATATATCTTGGCCTTCAGCCCGGGCCCCGCACGCCTCGAACTTAAAGCTTTGCTACCGGGTTGGTTGAATTTTCAGACAATACCTCGATCCCATTTAAAGATAGAAATATAACTTTCGCGCACACAGCCCCCCCGTTGATATATCTTGGCCTTCAGCCCGGGCCCCGCACGCCTCGAACTTAAAGCTTTGCTACCGGGTTGGTTGAATTTTCAGACAATACCTCGATCCCATTTAAAGATAGAAATATAACTTTCGCGCACACAGCCCCCCCGTTGATATATCTTGGCCTTCAGCCCGGGCCCCGCACGCCTCGAACTTAAAGCTTTGCTACCGGGTTGGTTGAATTTTCAGACAATACCTCGATCCCATTTAAAGATAGAAATATAACTTTCGCGCACACAGCCCCCCCCGTTGATATATCTTGGCCTTCAGCCCGGGCCCCGCACGCCTCGAACTTAAAGCTTTGCTACCGGGTTGGTTGAATTTTCAGACAATACCTCGATCCCATTTAAAGATAGAAATATAACTTTCGCGCACACAGCCCCCCCGTTGATATATCTTGGCCTTCAGCCCGGGCCCCGCACGCCTCGAACTTAAAGCTTTGCTACCGGGTTGGTTGAATTTTCAGACAATACCTCGATCCCATTTAAAGATAGAAATATAACTTTCGCGCACACAGCCCCCCCCGTTGATATATCTTGGCCTTCAGCCCGGGCCCCGCACGCCTCGAACTTAAAGCTTTGCTACCGGGTTGGTTGAATTTTCAGACAATACCTCGATCCCATTTAAAGATAGAAATATAACTTTCGCGCGTGCACACAGCCCCCCCGTTGATATATCTTGGCCTTCAGCCCGGGCCCCGCACGCCTCGAACTTAAAGCTTTGCTACCGGGTTGGTTGAATTTTCAGACAATACCTCGATCCCATTTAAAGATAGAAATATAACTTTCGCGCACACAGCCCCCCCGTTGATATATCTTAGCCTTCAGCCCGGGCCCCCCACGCCTCGAACTTAAAGCTTTGCTACCGGGTTGGTTGAATTTTCAGACAATACCTCGATCCCATTTAAAGATAGAAATATAACTTTCGCGCGCGCACACAGCCCCCCCGTTGATATATCTTGGCCTTCAGCCCGGGCCCCGCACGCCTCGAACTTAAAGCTTTGCTACCGGGTTGGTTGAATTTTCAGACAATACCTCGATCCCATTTAAAGATAGAAATATAACTTTCGCGCACACAGCCCCCCCGTTGATATATCTTGGCCTTCAGCCCGGGCCCCGCACGCCTCGAACTTAAAGCTTTGCTACCGGGTTGGTTGAATTTTCAGACAATACCTCGATCCCATTTAAAGATAGAAATATAACTTTCCCGCGTGCACACAGCCCCCCCGTTGATATATCTTGGCCTTCAGCCCGGGCCCCGCACGCCTCGAACTTAAAGCTTTGCTACCGGGTTGGTTGAATTTTCAGACAATACCTCGATCCCATTTAAAGATAGAAATATAACTTTCGCGCACACGGCCCCCCCGTTGATATATCTTGGCCTTCAGCCCGGGCCCCGCACGCCTCGAACTTAAAGCTTTGCTACCGGGTTGGTTGAATTTTCAGACAATACCTCGATCCCATTTAAAGATAGAAATATAACTTTCGCGCACACAGCCCCCCCCGTTGATATATCTTGGCCTTCAGCCCGGGCCCCGCACGCCTCGAACTTAAAGCTTTGCTACCGGGTTGGTTGAATTTTCAGACAATACCTCGATCCCATTTAAAGATAGAAATATAACTTTCGCGCACACAGCCCCCCCCCGTTGATATATCTTGGCCTTCAGCCCGGGCCCCGCACGCCTCGAACTTAAAGCTTTGCTACCGGGTTGGTTGAATTTTCAGACAATACCTCGATCCCATTTAAAGATAGAAATATAACTTTCGCGCACACAGCCCCCCCGTTGATATATCTTGGCCTTCAGCCCGGGCCCCGCACGCCTCGAACTTAAAGCTTTGCTACCGGGTTGGTTGAATTTTCAGACAATACCTCGATCCCATTTAAAGATAGAAATATAACTTTCGCGCACACAGCCCCCCCCGTTGATATATCTTGGCCTTCAGCCCGGGCCCCGCACGCCTCGAACTTAAAGCTTTGCTACCGGGTTGGTTGAATTTTCAGACAATACCTCGATCCCATTTAAAGATAGAAATATAACTTTCGCGCACACAGCCCCCCCGTTGATATATCTTGGCCTTCAGCCCGGGCCCCGCACGCCTCGAACTTAAAGCTTTGCTACCGGGTTGGTTGAATTTTCAGACAATACCTCGATCCCATTTAAAGATAGAAATATAACTTTCGCGCACACAGCCCCCCCGTTGATATATCTTGGCCTTCAGCCCGGGCCCCGCACGCCTCGAACTTAAAGCTTTGCTACCGGGTTGGTTGAATTTTCAGACAATACCTCGATCCCATTTAAAGATAGAAATATAACTTTCGCGCACACAGCCCCCCCGTTGATATATCTTGGCCTTCAGCCCGGGCCCCGCACGCCTCGAACTTAAAGCTTTGCTACCGGGTTGGTTGAATTTTCAGACAATACCTCGATCCCATTTAAAGATAGAAATATAACTTTCGCGCACACAGCCCCCCCCGTTGATATATCTTGGCCTTCAGCCCGGGCCCCGCACGCCTCGAACTTAAAGCTTTGCTACCGGGTTGGTTGAATTTTCAGACAATACCTCGATCCCATTTAAAGATAGAAATATAACTTTCGCGCACACGGCCCCCCCGTTGATATATCTTGGCCTTCAGCCCGGGCCCCGCACGCCTCGAACTTAAAGCTTTGCTATCGGGTTGGTTGAATTTTCAGACAATACCTCGATCCCATTTAAAGATAGAAATATAACTTTCGCGCACACAGCCCCCCCCGTTGATATATCTTGGCCTTCAGCCCGGGCCCCGCACGCCTCGAACTTAAAGCTTTGCTACCGGGTTGGTTGAATTTTCAGACAATACCTCGATCCCATTTAAAGATAGAAATATAACTTTCGCGCACACAGCCCCCCCCGTTGATATATCTTGGCCTTCAGCCCGGGCCCCGCACGCCTCGAACTTAAAGCTTTGCTACCGGGTTGGTTGAATTTTCAGACAATACCTCGATCCCATTTAAAGATAGAAATATAACTTTCGCGCACACAGGCCCCCCGTTGATATATCTTGGCCTTCAGCCCGGGCCCCGCACGCCTCGAACTTAAAGCTTTGCTACCGGGTTGGTTGAATTTTCAGACAATACCTCGATCCCATTTAAAGATAGAAATATAACTTTCGCGCACACAGCCCCCCCCCGTTGATATATCTTGGCCTTCAGCCCGGGCCCCGCACGCCTCGAACTTAAAGCTTTGCTACCGGGTTGGTTGAATTTTCAGACAATACCTCGATCCCATTTAAAGATAGAAATATAACTTTCGCGCGTGCACACAGCCCCCCCGTTGATATATCTTGGCCTTCAGCCCGGGCCCCGCACGCCTCGAACTTAAAGCTTTGCTACCGGGTTGGTTGAATTTTCAGACAATACCTCGATCCCATTTAAAGATAGAAATATAACTTTCGCGCACACAGCCCCCCCGTTGATATATCTTAGCCTTCAGCCCGGGCCCCACACGCCTCGAACTTAAAGCTTTGCTACCGGGTTGGTTGAATTTTCAGACAATACCTCGATCCCATTTAAAGATAGAAATATAACTTTCGCGCGCGCACACAGCCCCCCCGTTGATATATCTTGGCCTTCAGCCCGGGCCCCGCACGCCTCGAACTTAAAGCTTTGCTACCGGGTTGGTTGAATTTTCAGACAATACCTCGATCCCATTTAAAGATAGAAATATAACTTTCGCGCACACAGCCCCCCCATTGATATATCTTGGCCTTCAGCCCGGGCCCCGCACGCCTCGAACTTAAAGCTTTGCTACCGGGTTGGTTGAATTTTCAGACAATACCTCGATCCCATTTAAAGATAGAAATATAACTTTCGCGCACACAGCCCCCCCGTTGATATATCTTGGCCTTCAGCCCGGGCCCCGCACGCCTCGAACTTAAAGCTTTGCTACCGGGTTGGTTGAATTTTTAGACAATACCTCGATCACATTTAAAGATAGAAATATAACTTTCGCGCACACGGCCCCCCCGTTGATATATCTTGGCCTTCAGCCCGGGCCCCGCACGCCTCGAACTTAAAGCTTTGCTACCGGGTTGGTTGAATTTTCAGACAATACCTCGATCCCATTTAAAGATAGAAATATAACTTTCGCGCACACAGCCCCCCCGTTGATATATCTTGGCCTTCAGCCCGGGCCCCGCACGCCTCGAACTTAAAGCTTTGCTACCGGGTTGGTTGAATTTTCAGACAATACCTCGATCCCATTTAAAGATAGAAATATAACTTTCGCGCACACGGCCCCCCCGTTGATATATCTTGGCCTTCAGCCCGGGCCCCGCACGCCTCGAACTTAAAGCTTTGCTACCGGGTTGGTTGAATTTTCAGACAATACCTCGATCCCATTTAAAGATAGAAATATAACTTTCGCGCACACAGCCCCCCCCGTTGATATATCTTGGCCTTCAGCCCGGGCCCCGCACGCCTCGAACTTAAAGCTTTGCTACCGGGTTGGTTGAATTTTCAGACAATACCTCGATCCCATTTAAAGATAGAAATATAACTTTCGCGCACACAGCCCCCCCCGTTGATATATCTTGGCCTTCAGCCCGGGCCCCGCACGCCTCGAACTTAAAGCTTTGCTACCGGGTTGGTTGAATTTTCAGACAATACCTCGATCCCATTTAAAGATAGAAATATAACTTTCGCGCACACAGCCCCCCCGTTGATATATCTTGGCCTTCAGCCCGGGCCCCGCACGCCTCGAACTTAAAGCTTTGCTACCGGGTTGGTTGAATTTTCAGACAATACCTCGATCCCATTTAAAGATAGAAATATAACTTTCGCGCACACAGCCCCCCCCGTTGATATATCTTGGCCTTCAGCCCGGGCCCCGCACGCCTCGAACTTAAAGCTTTGCTACCGGGTTGGTTGAATTTTCAGACAATACCTCGATCCCATTTAAAGATAGAAATATAACTTTCGCGCACACAGCCCCCCCGTTGATATATCTTGGCCTTCAGCCCGGGCCCCGCACGCCTCGAACTTAAAGCTTTGCTACCGGGTTGGTTGAATTTTCAGACAATACCTCGATCCCATTTAAAGATAGAAATATAACTTTCGCGCACACAGCCCCCCCGTTGATATATCTTGGCCTTCAGCCCGGGCCCCGCACGCCTCGAACTTAAAGCTTTGCTACCGGGTTGGTTGAATTTTCAGACAATACCTCGATCCCATTTAAAGATAGAAATATAACTTTCGCGCACACAGCCCCCCCGTTGATATATCTTGGCCTTCAGCCCGGGCCCCGCACGCCTCGAACTTAAAGCTTTGCTACCGGGTTGGTTGAATTTTCAGACAATACCTCGATCCCATTTAAAGATAGAAATATAACTTTCGCGCACACAGCCCCCCCCGTTGATATATCTTGGCCTTCAGCCCGGGCCCCGCACGCCTCGAACTTAAAGCTTTGCTACCGGGTTGGTTGAATTTTCAGACAATACCTCGATCCCATTTAAAGATAGAAATATAACTTTCGCGCACACGGCCCCCCCGTTGATATATCTTGGCCTTCAGCCCGGGCCCCGCACGCCTCGAACTTAAAGCTTTGCTATCGGGTTGGTTGAATTTTCAGACAATACCTCGATCCCATTTAAAGATAGAAATATAACTTTCGCGCACACAGCCCCCCCCGTTGATATATCTTGGCCTTCAGCCCGGGCCCCGCACGCCTCGAACTTAAAGCTTTGCTACCGGGTTGGTTGAATTTTCAGACAATACCTCGATCCCATTTAAAGATAGAAATATAACTTTCGCGCACACAGCCCCCCCCGTTGATATATCTTGGCCTTCAGCCCGGGCCCCGCACGCCTCGAACTTAAAGCTTTGCTACCGGGTTGGTTGAATTTTCAGACAATACCTCGATCCCATTTAAAGATAGAAATATAACTTTCGCGCACACAGGCCCCCCGTTGATATATCTTGGCCTTCAGCCCGGGCCCCGCACGCCTCGAACTTAAAGCTTTGCTACCGGGTTGGTTGAATTTTCAGACAATACCTCGATCCCATTTAAAGATAGAAATATAACTTTCGCGCACACAGCCCCCCCCGTTGATATATCTTGGCCTTCAGCCCGGGCCCCGCACGCCTCGAACTTAAAGCTTTGCTACCGGGTTGGTTGAATTTTCAGACAATACCTCGATCCCATTTAAAGATAGAAATATAACTTTCGCGCGTGCACACAGCCCCCCCGTTGATATATCTTGGCCTTCAGCCCGGGCCCCGCACGCCTCGAACTTAAAGCTTTGCTACCGGGTTGGTTGAATTTTCAGACAATACCTCGATCCCATTTAAAGATAGAAATATAACTTTCGCGCACACAGCCCCCCCGTTGATATATCTTAGCCTTCAGCCCGGGCCCCACACGCCTCGAACTTAAAGCTTTGCTACCGGGTTGGTTGAATTTTCAGACAATACCTCGATCCCATTTAAAGATAGAAATATAACTTTCGCGCGCGCACACAGCCCCCCCGTTGATATATCTTGGCCTTCAGCCCGGGCCCCGCACGCCTCGAACTTAAAGCTTTGCTACCGGGTTGGTTGAATTTTCAGACAATACCTCGATCCCATTTAAAGATAGAAATATAACTTTCGCGCACACAGCCCCCCCATTGATATATCTTGGCCTTCAGCCCGGGCCCCGCACGCCTCGAACTTAAAGCTTTGCTACCGGGTTGGTTGAATTTTCAGACAATACCTCGATCCCATTTAAAGATAGAAATATAACTTTCGCGCACACAGCCCCCCCGTTGATATATCTTGGCCTTCAGCCCGGGCCCCGCACGCCTCGAACTTAAAGCTTTGCTACCGGGTTGGTTGAATTTTTAGACAATACCTCGATCACATTTAAAGATAGAAATATAACTTTCGCGCACACGGCCCCCCCGTTGATATATCTTGGCCTTCAGCCCGGGCCCCGCACGCCTCGAACTTAAAGCTTTGCTACCGGGTTGGTTGAATTTTCAGACAATACCTCGATCCCATTTAAAGATAGAAATATAACTTTCGCGCACACAGCCCCCCCCGTTGATATATCTTGGCCTTCAGCCCGGGCCCCGCACGCCTCGAACTTAAAGCTTTGCTACCGGGTTGGTTGAATTTTCAGACAATACCTCGATCCCATTTAAAGATAGAAATATAACTTTCGCGCACACAGCCCCCCCCGTTGATATATCTTGGCCTTCAGCCCGGGCCCCGCACGCCTCGAACTTAAAGCTTTGCTACCGGGTTGGTTGAATTTTCAGACAATACCTCGATCCCATTTAAAGATAGAAATATAACTTTCGCGCACACAGCCCCCCCGTTGATATATCTTGGCCTTCAGCCCGGGCCCCGCACGCCTCGAACTTAAAGCTTTGCTACCGGGTTGGTTGAATTTTCAGACAATACCTCGATCCCATTTAAAGATAGAAATATAACTTTCGCGCACACAGCCCCCCCGTTGATATATCTTGGCCTTCAGCCCGGGCCCCGCACGCCTCGAACTTAAAGCTTTGCTACCGGGTTGGTTGAATTTTCAGACAATACCTCGATCCCATTTAAAGATAGAAATATAACTTTCGCGCACACAGCCCCCCCGTTGATATATCTTGGCCTTCAGCCCGGGCCCCGCACGCCTCGAACTTAAAGCTTTGCTACCGGGTTGGTTGAATTTTCAGACAATACCTCGATCCCATTTAAAGATAGAAATATAACTTTCGCGCACACAGCCCCCCCGTTGATATATCTTGGCCTTCAGCCCGGGCCCCGCACGCCTCGAACTTAAAGCTTTGCTACCGGGTTGGTTGAATTTTCAGACAATACCTCGATCCCATTTAAAGATAGAAATATAACTTTCGCGCACACAGCCCCCCCGTTGATATATCTTGGCCTTCAGCCCGGGCCCCGCACGCCTCGAACTTAAAGCTTTGCTACCGGGTTGGTTGAATTTTCAGACAATACCTCGATCCCATTTAAAGATAGAAATATAACTTTCGCGCACACAGCCCCCCCCGTTGATATATCTTGGCCTTCAGCCCGGGCCCCGCACGCCTCGAACTTAAAGCTTTGCTACCGGGTTGGTTGAATTTTCAGACAATACCTCGATCCCATTTAAAGATAGAAATATAACTTTCGCGCACACGGCCCCCCCGTTGATATATCTTGGCCTTCAGCCCGGGCCCCGCACGCCTCGAACTTAAAGCTTTGCTACCGGGTTGGTTGAATTTTCAGACAATACCTCGATCCCATTTAAAGATAGAAATATAACTTTCGCGCACACGGCCCCCCCGTTGATATATCTTGGCCTTCAGCCCGGGCCCCGCACGCCTCGAACTTAAAGCTTTGCTACCGGGTTGGTTGAATTTTCAGACAATACCTCGATCCCATTTAAAGATAGAAATATAACTTTCGCGCACACGGCCCCCCCGTTGATATATCTTGGCCTTCAGCCCGGGCCCCGCACGCCTCGAACTTAAAGCTTTGCTACCGGGTTGGTTGAATTTTCAGACAATACCTCGATCCCATTTAAAGATAGAAATATAACTTTCGCGCACACAGCCCCCCCGTTGATATATCTTGGCCTTCAGCCCGGGCCCCGCACGCCTCGAACTTAAAGCTTTGCTACCGGGTTGGTTGAATTTTCAGACAATACCTCGATCCCATTTAAAGATAGAAATATAACTTTCGCGCACACAGCCCCCCCCCGTTGATATATCTTGGCCTTCAGCCCGGGCCCCGCACGCCTCGAACTTAAAGCTTTGCTACCGGGTTGGTTGAATTTTCAGACAATACCTCGATCCCATTTAAAGATAGAAATATAACTTTCGCGCACACGGCCCCCCCGTTGATATATCTTGGCCTTCAGCCCGGGCCCCGCACGCCTCGAACTTAAAGCTTTGCTACCGGGTTGGTTGAATTTTCAGACAATACCTCGATCCCATTTAAAGATAGAAATATAACTTTCGCGCACACGGCCCCCCCGTTGATATATCTTGGCCTTCAGCCCGGGCCCCGCACGCCTCGAACTTAAAGCTTTGCTACCGGGTTGGTTGAATTTTCAGACAATACCTCGATCCCATTTAAAGATAGAAATATAACTTTCGCGCACACAGCCCCCCCGTTGATATATCTTGGCCTTCAGCCCGGGCCCCGCACGCCTCGAACTTAAAGCTTTGCTACCGGGTTGGTTGAATTTTCAGACAATACCTCGATCCCATTTAAAGATAGAAATATAACTTTCGCGCACACAGCCCCCCCCGTTGATATATCTTGGCCTTCAGCCCGGGCCCCGCACGCCTCGAACTTAAAGCTTTGCTACCGGGTTGGTTGAATTTTCAGACAATACCTCGATCCCATTTAAAGATAGAAATATAACTTTCGCGCACACGGCCCCCCCGTTGATATATCTTGGCCTTCAGCCCGGGCCCCGCACGCCTCGAACTTAAAGCTTTGCTACCGGGTTGGTTGAATTTTCAGACAATACCTCGATCCCATTTAAAGATAGAAATATAACTTTCGCGCACACGGCCCCCCCGTTGATATATCTTGGCCTTCAGCCCGGGCCCCGCACGCCTCGAACTTAAAGCTTTGCTACCGGGTTGGTTGAATTTTCAGACAATACCTCGATCCCATTTAAAGATAGAAATATAACTTTCGCGCACACAGCCCCCCCCGTTGATATATCTTGGCCTTCAGCCCGGGCCCCGCACGCCTCGAACTTAAAGCTTTGCTACCGGGTTGGTTGAATTTTCAGACAATACCTCGATCCCATTTAAAGATAGAAATATAACTTTCGCGCACACAGCCCCCCCGTTGATATATCTTGGCCTTCAGCCCGGGCCCCGCACGCCTCGAACTTAAAGCTTTGCTACCGGGTTGGTTGAATTTTCAGACAATACCTCGATCCCATTTAAAGATAGAAATATAACTTTCGCGCACACAGCCCCCCCCGTTGATATATCTTGGCCTTCAGCCCGGGCCCCGCACGCCTCGAACTTAAAGCTTTGCTACCGGGTTGGTTGAATTTTCAGACAATACCTCGATCCCATTTAAAGATAGAAATATAACTTTCGCGCACACAGCCCCCCCCGTTGATATATCTTGGCCTTCAGCCCGGGCCCCGCACGCCTCGAACTTAAAGCTTTGCTACCGGGTTGGTTGAATTTTCAGACAATACCTCGATCCCATTTAAAGATAGAAATATAACTTTCGCGCACACGGCCCCCCCGTTGATATATCTTGGCCTTCAGCCCGGGCCCCGCACGCCTCGAACTTAAAGCTTTGCTACCGGGTTGGTTGAATTTTCAGACAATACCTCGATCCCATTTAAAGATAGAAATATAACTTTCGCGCACACGGCCCCCCCGTTGATATATCTTGGCCTTCAGCCCGGGCCCCGCACGCCTCGAACTTAAAGCTTTGCTACCGGGTTGGTTGAATTTTCAGACAATACCTCGATCCCATTTAAAGATAGAAATATAACTTTCGCGCACACAGCTCCCCCCGTTGATATATCTTGGCCTTCAGCCCGGGCCCCGCACGCCTCGAACTTAAAGCTTTGCTACCGGGTTGGTTGAATTTTCAGACAATACCTCGATCCCATTTAAAGATAGAAATATAACTTTCGCGCACACAGCCCCCCCCGTTGATATATCTTGGCCTTCAGCCCGGGCCCCGCACGCCTCGAACTTAAAGCTTTGCTACCGGGTTGGTTGAATTTTCAGACAATACCTCGATCCCATTTAAAGATAGAAATATAACTTTCGCGCACACAGCCCCCCCGTTGATATATCTTGGCCTTCAGCCCGGGCCCCGCACGCCTCGAACTTAAAGCTTTGCTACCGGGTTGGTTGAATTTTCAGACAATACCTCGATCCCATTTAAAGATAGAAATATAACTTTCGCGCACACAGCCCCCCCCGTTGATATATCTTGGCCTTCAGCCCGGGCCCCGCACGCCTCGAACTTAAAGCTTTGCTACCGGGTTGGTTGAATTTTCAGACAATACCTCGATCCCATTTAAAGATAGAAATATAACTTTCGCGCACACAGCCCCCCCGTTGATATATCTTGGCCTTCAGCCCGGGCCCCGCACGCCTCGAACTTAAAGCTTTGCTACCGGGTTGGTTGAATTTTCAGACAATACCTCGATCCCATTTAAAGATAGAAATATAACTTTCGCGCACACAGCCCCCCCGTTGATATATCTTGGCCTTCAGCCCGGGCCCCGCACGCCTCGAACTTAAAGCTTTGCTACCGGGTTGGTTGAATTTTCAGACAATACCTCGATCCCATTTAAAGATAGAAATATAACTTTCGCGCACACAGCCCCCCCGTTGATATATCTTGGCCTTCAGCCCGGGCCCCGCACGCCTCGAACTTAAAGCTTTGCTACCGGGTTGGTTGAATTTTCAGACAATACCTCGATCCCATTTAAAGATAGAAATATAACTTTCGCGCACACAGCCCCCCCCCGTTGATATATCTTGGCCTTCAGCCCGGGCCCCGCACGCCTCGAACTTAAAGCTTTGCTACCGGGTTGGTTGAATTTTCAGACAATACCTCGATCCCATTTAAAGATAGAAATATAACTTTCGCGCGTGCACACAGCCCCCCCGTTGATATATCTTGGCCTTCAGCCCGGGCCCCGCACGCCTCGAACTTAAAGCTTTGCTACCGGGTTGGTTGAATTTTCAGACAATACCTCGATCCCATTTAAAGATAGAAATATAACTTTCGCGCACACAGCCCCCCCGTTGATATATCTTAGCCTTCAGCCCGGGCCCCACACGCCTCGAACTTAAAGCTTTGCTACCGGGTTGGTTGAATTTTCAGACAATACCTCGATCCCATTTAAAGATAGAAATATAACTTTCGCGCGCGCACACAGCCCCCCCGTTGATATATCTTGGCCTTCAGCCCGGGCCCCGCACGCCTCGAACTTAAAGCTTTGCTACCGGGTTGGTTGAATTTTCAGACAATACCTCGATCCCATTTAAAGATAGAAATATAACTTTCGCGCACACAGCCCCCCCATTGATATATCTTGGCCTTCAGCCCGGGCCCCGCACGCCTCGAACTTAAAGCTTTGCTACCGGGTTGGTTGAATTTTCAGACAATACCTCGATCCCATTTAAAGATAGAAATATAACTTTCGCGCACACAGCCCCCCCGTTGATATATCTTGGCCTTCAGCCCGGGCCCCGCACGCCTCGAACTTAAAGCTTTGCTACCGGGTTGGTTGAATTTTTAGACAATACCTCGATCACATTTAAAGATAGAAATATAACTTTCGCGCACACGGCCCCCCCGTTGATATATCTTGGCCTTCAGCCCGGGCCCCGCACGCCTCGAACTTAAAGCTTTGCTACCGGGTTGGTTGAATTTTCAGACAATACCTCGATCCCATTTAAAGATAGAAATATAACTTTCGCGCACACAGCCCCCCCCGTTGATATATCTTGGCCTTCAGCCCGGGCCCCGCACGCCTCGAACTTAAAGCTTTGCTACCGGGTTGGTTGAATTTTCAGACAATACCTCGATCCCATTTAAAGATAGAAATATAACTTTCGCGCACACAGCCCCCCCCGTTGATATATCTTGGCCTTCAGCCCGGGCCCCGCACGCCTCGAACTTAAAGCTTTGCTACCGGGTTGGTTGAATTTTCAGACAATACCTCGATCCCATTTAAAGATAGAAATATAACTTTCGCGCACACAGCCCCCCCGTTGATATATCTTGGCCTTCAGCCCGGGCCCCGCACGCCTCGAACTTAAAGCTTTGCTACCGGGTTGGTTGAATTTTCAGACAATACCTCGATCCCATTTAAAGATAGAAATATAACTTTCGCGCACACAGCCCCCCCGTTGATATATCTTGGCCTTCAGCCCGGGCCCCGCACGCCTCGAACTTAAAGCTTTGCTACCGGGTTGGTTGAATTTTCAGACAATACCTCGATCCCATTTAAAGATAGAAATATAACTTTCGCGCACACAGCCCCCCCGTTGATATATCTTGGCCTTCAGCCCGGGCCCCGCACGCCTCGAACTTAAAGCTTTGCTACCGGGTTGGTTGAATTTTCAGACAATACCTCGATCCCATTTAAAGATAGAAATATAACTTTCGCGCACACAGCCCCCCCCGTTGATATATCTTGGCCTTCAGCCCGGGCCCCGCACGCCTCGAACTTAAAGCTTTGCTACCGGGTTGGTTGAATTTTCAGACAATACCTCGATCCCATTTAAAGATAGAAATATAACTTTCGCGCACACGGCCCCCCCGTTGATATATCTTGGCCTTCAGCCCGGGCCCCGCACGCCTCGAACTTAAAGCTTTGCTACCGGGTTGGTTGAATTTTCAGACAATACCTCGATCCCATTTAAAGATAGAAATATAACTTTCGCGCACACGGCCCCCCCGTTGATATATCTTGGCCTTCAGCCCGGGCCCCGCACGCCTCGAACTTAAAGCTTTGCTACCGGGTTGGTTGAATTTTCAGACAATACCTCGATCCCATTTAAAGATAGAAATATAACTTTCGCGCACACAGCCCCCCCCCGTTGATATATCTTGGCCTTCAGCCCGGGCCCCGCACGCCTCGAACTTAAAGCTTTGCTACCGGGTTGGTTGAATTTTCAGACAATACCTCGATCCCATTTAAAGATAGAAATATAACTTTCGCGCACACAGCCCCCCCGTTGATATATCTTGGCCTTCAGCCCGGGCCCCGCACGCCTCGAACTTAAAGCTTTGCTACCGGGTTGGTTGAATTTTCAGACAATACCTCGATCCCATTTAAAGATAGAAATATAACTTTCGCGCACACAGCCCCCCCCGTTGATATATCTTGGCCTTCAGCCCGGGCCCCGCACGCCTCGAACTTAAAGCTTTGCTACCGGGTTGGTTGAATTTTCAGACAATACCTCGATCCCATTTAAAGATAGAAATATAACTTTCGCGCACACAGCCCCCCCCGTTGATATATCTTGGCCTTCAGCCCGGGCCCCGCACGCCTCGAACTTAAAGCTTTGCTACCGGGTTGGTTGAATTTTCAGACAATACCTCGATCCCATTTAAAGATAGAAATATAACTTTCGCGCACACAGCCCCCCCGTTGATATATCTTGGCCTTCAGCCCGGGCCCCGCACGCCTCGAACTTAAAGCTTTGCTACCGGGTTGGTTGAATTTTCAGACAATACCTCGATCCCATTTAAAGATAGAAATATAACTTTCGCGCACACAGCCCCCCCCCGTTGATATATCTTGGCCTTCAGCCCGGGCCCCGCACGCCTCGAACTTAAAGCTTTGCTACCGGGTTGGTTGAATTTTCAGACAATACCTCGATCCCATTTAAAGATAGAAATATACCTTTCGCGCGTGCACACAGCCCCCCCGTTGATATATCTTGGCCTTCAGCCCGGGCCCCGCACGCCTCGAACTTAAAGCTTTGCTACCGGGTTGGTTGAATTTTCAGACAATACCTCGATCCCATTTAAAGATAGAAATATAACTTTCGCGCACACAGCCCCCCCGTTGATATATCTTAGCCTTCAGCCCGGGCCCCACACGCCTCGAACTTAAAGCTTTGCTACCGGGTTGGTTGAATTTTCAGACAATACCTCGATCCCATTTAAAGATAGAAATATAACTTTCGCGCGCGCACACAGCCCCCCCGTTGATATATCTTGGCCTTCAGCCCGGGCCCCGCACGCCTCGAACTTAAAGCTTTGCTACCGGGTTGGTTGAATTTTCAGACAATACCTCGATCCCATTTAAAGATAGAAATATAACTTTCGCGCACACAGCCCCCCCGTTGATATATCTTGGCCTTCAGCCCGGGCCCCGCACGCCTCGAACTTAAAGCTTTGCTACCGGGTTGGTTGAATTTTCAGACAATACCTCGATCCCATTTAAAGATAGAAATATAACTTTCGCGCACACAGCCCCCCCGTTGATATATCTTGGCCTTCAGCCCGGGCCCCGCACGCCTCGAACTTAAAGCTTTGCTACCGGGTTGGTTGAATTTTCAGACAATACCTCGATCCCATTTAAAGATAGAAATATAACTTTCGCGCACACGGCCCCCCCGTTGATATATCTTGGCCTTCAGCCCGGGCCCCGCACGCCTCGAACTTAAAGCTTTGCTACCGGGTTGGTTGAATTTTCAGACAATACCTCGATCCCATTTAAAGATAGAAATATAACTTTCGCGCACACAGCTCCCCCCGTTGATATATCTTGGCCTTCAGCCCGGGCCCCGCACGCCTCGAACTTAAAGCTTTGCTACCGGGTTGGTTGAATTTTCAGACAATACCTCGATCCCATTTAAAGATAGAAATATAACTTTCGCGCACACAGCCCCCCCCGTTGATATATCTTGGCCTTCAGCCCGGGCCCCGCACGCCTCGAACTTAAAGCTTTGCTACCGGGTTGGTTGAATTTTCAGACAATACCTCGATCCCATTTAAAGATAGAAATATAACTTTCGCGCACACAGCCCCCCCGTTGATATATCTTGGCCTTCAGCCCGGGCCCCGCACGCCTCGAACTTAAAGCTTTGCTACCGGGTTGGTTGAATTTTCAGACAATACCTCGATCCCATTTAAAGATAGAAATATAACTTTCGCGCACACAGCCCCCCCCGTTGATATATCTTGGCCTTCAGCCCGGGCCCCGCACGCCTCGAACTTAAAGCTTTGCTACCGGGTTGGTTGAATTTTCAGACAATACCTCGATCCCATTTAAAGATAGAAATATAACTTTCGCGCACACAGCCCCCCCGTTGATATATCTTGGCCTTCAGCCCGGGCCCCGCACGCCTCGAACTTAAAGCTTTGCTACCGGGTTGGTTGAATTTTCAGACAATACCTCGATCCCATTTAAAGATAGAAATATAACTTTCGCGCACACAGCCCCCCCGTTGATATATCTTGGCCTTCAGCCCGGGCCCCGCACGCCTCGAACTTAAAGCTTTGCTACCGGGTTGGTTGAATTTTCAGACAATACCTCGATCCCATTTAAAGATAGAAATATAACTTTCGCGCACACAGCCCCCCCGTTGATATATCTTGGCCTTCAGCCCGGGCCCCGCACGCCTCGAACTTAAAGCTTTGCTACCGGGTTGGTTGAATTTTCAGACAATACCTCGATCCCATTTAAAGATAGAAATATAACTTTCGCGCACACAGCCCCCCCCGTTGATATATCTTGGCCTTCAGCCCGGGCCCCGCACGCCTCGAACTTAAAGCTTTGCTACCGGGTTGGTTGAATTTTCAGACAATACCTCGATCCCATTTAAAGATAGAAATATAACTTTCGCGCACACGGCCCCCCCGTTGATATATCTTGGCCTTCAGCCCGGGCCCCGCACGCCTCGAACTTAAAGCTTTGCTACCGGGTTGGTTGAATTTTCAGACAATACCTCGATCCCATTTAAAGATAGAAATATAACTTTCGTGCACACAGCCCCCCCCGTTGATATATCTTGGCCTTCAGCCCGGGCCCCGCACGCCTCGAACTTAAAGCTTTGCTACCGGGTTGGTTGAATTTTCAGACAATACCTCGATCCCATTTAAAGATAGAAATATAACTTTCGCGCACACAGCCCCCCCCGTTGATATATCTTGGCCTTCAGCCCGGGCCCCGCACGCCTCGAACTTAAAGCTTTGCTACCGGGTTGGTTGAATTTTCAGACAATACCTCGATCCCATTTAAAGATAGAAATATAACTTTCGCGCACACAGCCCCCCCGTTGATATATCTTGGCCTTCAGCCCGGGCCCCGCACGCCTCGAACTTAAAGCTTTGCTACCGGGTTGGTTGAATTTTCAGACAATACCTCGATCCCATTTAAAGATAGAAATATAACTTTCGCGCACACAGCCCCCCCCGTTGATATATCTTGGCCTTCAGCCCGGGCCCCGCACGCCTCGAACTTAAAGCTTTGCTACCGGGTTGGTTGAATTTTCAGACAATACCTCGATCCCATTTAAAGATAGAAATATAACTTTCGCGCGTGCACACAGCCCCCCCGTTGATATATCTTGGCCTTCAGCCCGGGCCCCGCACGCCTCGAACTTAAAGCTTTGCTACCGGGTTGGTTGAATTTTCAGACAATACCTCGATCCCATTTAAAGATAGAAATATAACTTTCGCGCACACAGCCCCCCCGTTGATATATCTTAGCCTTCAGCCCGGGCCCCACACGCCTCGAACTTAAAGCTTTGCTACCGGGTTGGTTGAATTTTCAGACAATACCTCGATCCCATTTAAAGATAGAAATATAACTTTCGCGCGCGCACACAGCCCCCCCGTTGATATATCTTGGCCTTCAGCCCGGGCCCCGCACGCCTCGAACTTAAAGCTTTGCTACCGGGTTGGTTGAATTTTCAGACAATACCTCGATCCCATTTAAAGATAGAAATATAACTTTCGCGCACACAGCCCCCCCGTTGATATATCTTGGCCTTCAGCCCGGGCCCCGCACGCCTCGAACTTAAAGCTTTGCTACCGGGTTGGTTGAATTTTCAGACAATACCTCGATCCCATTTAAAGATAGAAATATAACTTTCGCGCACACAGCCCCCCCGTTGATATATCTTGGCCTTCAGCCCGGGCCCCGCACGCCTCGAACTTAAAGCTTTGCTACCGGGTTGGTTGAATTTTCAGACAATACCTCGATCCCATTTAAAGATAGAAATATAACTTTCGCGCACACGGCCCCCCCGTTGATATATCTTGGCCTTCAGCCCGGGCCCCGCACGCCTCGAACTTAAAGCTTTGCTACCGGGTTGGTTGAATTTTCAGACAATACCTCGATCCCATTTAAAGATAGAAATATAACTTTCGCGCACACAGCCCCCCCCGTTGATATATCTTGGCCCTCAGCCCGGGCCCCGCACGCCTCGAACTTAAAGCTTTGCTACCGGGTTGGTTGAATTTTCAGACAATACCTCGATCCCATCTAAAGATAGAAATATAACTTTCGCGCACACAGCCCCCCCCCGTTGATATATCTTGGCCTTCAGCCCGGGCCCCGCACGCCTCGAACTTAAAGCTTTGCTACCGGGTTGGTTGAATTTTCAGACAATACCTCGATCCCATTTAAAGATAGAAATATAACTTTCGCGCACACAGCCCCCCCGTTGATATATCTTGGCCTTCAGCCCGGGCCCCGCACGCCTCGAACTTAAAGCTTTGCTACCGGGTTGGTTGAATTTTCAGACAATACCTCGATCCCATTTAAAGATAGAAATATAACTTTCGCGCACACAGCCCCCCCCGTTGATATATCTTGGCCTTCAGCCCGGGCCCCGCACGCCTCGAACTTAAAGCTTTGCTACCGGGTTGGTTGAATTTTCAGACAATACCTCGATCCCATTTAAAGATAGAAATATAACTTTCGCGCACACGGCCCCCCCGTTGATATATCTTGGCCTTCAGCCCGGGCCCCGCACGCCTCGAACTTAAAGCTTTGCTACCGGGTTGGTTGAATTTTCAGACAATACCTCGATCCCATTTAAAGATAGAAATATAACTTTCGCGCACACAGCCCCCCCGTTGATATATCTTGGCCTTCAGCCCGGGCCCCGCATGCCTCGAACTTAAAGCTTTGCTACCGGGTTGGTTGAATTTTCAGACAATACCTCGATCCATTTAAAGATAGAAATATAACTTTGGCGCACACGGCCCCCCCGTTGATATATCTTGGCCTTCAGCCCGGGCCCCGCACGCCTCGAACTTAAAGCTTTGCTACCGGGTTGGTTGAATTTTCAGACAATACCTCGATCCCATTTAAAGATAGAAATATAACTTTCGCGCACACAGCCCCCCCCGTTGATATATCTTGGCCTTCAGCCCGGGCCCCGCACGCCTCGAACTTAAAGCTTTGCTACCGGGTTGGTTGAATTTTCAGACAATACCTCGATCCCATTTAAAGATAGAAATATAACTTTCGCGCACACAGCCCCCCCCCGTTGATATATCTTGGCCTTCAGCCCGGGCCCCGCACGCCTCGAACTTAAAGCTTTGCTACCGGGTTGGTTGAATTTTCAGACAATACCTCGATCCCATTTAAAGATAGAAATATAACTTTCGCGCACACAGCCCCCCCGTTGATATATCTTAGCCTTCAGCCCGGGCCCCACACGCCTCGAACTTAAAGCTTTGCTACCGGGTTGGTTGAATTTTCAGACAATACCTCGATCCCATTTAAAGATAGAAATATAACTTTCGCGCGCGCACACAGCCCCCCCGTTGATATATCTTGGCCTTCAGCCCGGGCCCCGCACGCCTCGAACTTAAAGCTTTGCTACCGGGTTGGTTGAATTTTCAGACAATACCTCGATCCCATTTAAAGATAGAAATATAACTTTCGCGCACACAGCCCCCCCGTTGATATATCTTGGCCTTCAGCCCGGGCCCCGCACGCCTCGAACTTAAAGCTTTGCTACCGGGTTGGTTGAATTTTCAGACAATACCTCGATCCCATTTAAAGATAGAAATATAACTTTCGCGCACACAGCCCCCCCGTTGATATAACTTGGCCTTCAGCCCGGGCCCCGCACGCCTCGAACTTAAAGCTTTGCTACCGGGTTGGTTGAATTTTCAGACAATACCTCGATCCCATTTAAAGATAGAAATATAACTTTCGCGCACACGGCCCCCCCGTTGATATATCTTGGCCTTCAGCCCGGGCCCCGCACGCCTCGAACTTAAAGCTTTGCTACCGGGTTGGTTGAATTTTCAGACAATACCTCGATCCCATTTAAAGATAGAAATATAACTTTCGCGCACACAGCCCCCCCCGTTGATATATCTTGGCCTTCAGCCCGGGCCCCGCACGCCTCGAACTTAAAGCTTTGCTACCGGGTTGGTTGAATTTTCAGACAATACCTCGATCCCATTTAAAGATAGAAATATAACTTTCGCGCACACAGCCCCCCCCGTTGATATATCTTGGCCTTCAGCCCGGGCCCCGCACGCCTCGAACTTAAAGCTTTGCTACCGGGTTGGTTGAATTTTCAGACAATACCTCGATCCCATTTAAAGATAGAAATATAACTTTCGCGCACACAGCCCCCCCCGTTGATATATCTTGGCCTTCAGCCCGGGCCCCGCACGCCTCGAACTTAAAGCTTTGCTACCGGGTTGGTTGAATTTTCAGACAATACCTCGATCCCATTTAAAGATAGAAATATAACTTTCGCGCACACAGCCGCCCCCGTTGATATATCTTGGCCTTCAGCCCGGGCCCCGCACGCCTCGAACTTAAAGCTTTGCTACCGGGTTGGTTGAATTTTCAGACAATACCTCGATCCCATTTAAAGATAGAAATATAACTTTCGCGCACACAGCCCCCCCGTTGATATATCTTGGCCTTCAGCCCGGGCCCCGCACGCCTCGAACTTAAAGCTTTGCTACCGGGTTGGTTGAATTTTCAGACAATACCTCGATCCCATTTAAAGATAGAAATATAACTTTCGCGCACACAGCCCCCCCGTTGATATATCTTGGCCTTCAGCCCGGGCCCCGCACGCCTCGAACTTAAAGCTTTGCTACCGGGTTGGTTGAATTTTCAGACAATACCTCGATCCATTTAAAGATAGAAATATAACTTTGGCGCACACGGCCCCCCCGTTGATATATCTTGGCCTTCAGCCCGGGCCCCGCACGCCTCGAACTTAAAGCTTTGCTACCGGGTTGGTTGAATTTTCAGACAATACCTCGATCCCATTTAAAGATAGAAATATAACTTTCGCGCACACAGCCCCCCCCGTTGATATATCTTGGCCTTCAGCCCGGGCCCCGCATGCCTCGAACTTAAAGCTTTGCTACCGGGTTGGTTGAATTTTCAGACAATACCTCGATCCCATTTAAAGATAGAAATATAACTTTCGCGCACACAGCCCCCCCCGTTGATATATCTTGGCCTTCAGCCCGGGCCCCGCACGCCTCGAACTTAAAGCTTTGCTACCGGGTTGGTTGAATTTTCAGACAATACCTCGATCCCATTTAAAGATAGAAATATAACTTTCGCGCACACAGCCCCCCCGTTGATATATCTTGGCCTTCAGCCCGGGCCCCGCACGCCTCGAACTTAAAGCTTTGCTACCGGGTTGGTTGAATTTTCAGACAATACCTCGATCCCATTTAAAGATAGAAATATAACTTTCGCGCACACAGCCCCCCCCGTTGATATATCTTGGCCTTCAGCCCGGGCCCCGCACGCCTCGAACTTAAAGCTTTGCTACCGGGTTGGTTGAATTTTCAGACAATACCTCGATCCCATTTAAAGATAGAAATATAACTTTCGCGCACACAGCCCCCCCGTTGATATATCTTGGCCTTCAGCCCGGGCCCCGCACGCCTCGAACTTAAAGCTTTGCTACCGGGTTGGTTGAATTTTCAGACAATACCTCGATCCCATTTAAAGATAGAAATATAACTTTCGCGCACACAGCCCCCCCCGTTGATATATCTTGGCCTTCAGCCCGGGCCCCGCACGCCTCGAACTTAAAGCTTTGCTACCGGGTTGGTTGAATTTTCAGACAATACCTCGATCCCATTTAAAGATAGAAATATAACTTTCGCGCACACGGCCCCCCCGTTGATATATCTTGGCCTTCAGCCCGGGCCCCGCACGCCTCGAACTTAAAGCTTTGCTACCGGGTTGGTTGAATTTTCAGACAATACCTCGATCCCATTTAAAGATAGAAATATAACTTTCGCGCACACAGCCCCCCCCGTTGATATATCTTGGCCTTCAGCCCGGGCCCCGCACGCCTCGAACTTAAAGCTTTGCTACCGGGTTGGTTGAATTTTCAGACAATACCTCGATCCCATTTAAAGATAGAAATATAACTTTCGCGCACACAGCCCCCCCGTTGATATATCTTGGCCTTCAGCCCGGGCCCCGCACGCCTCGAACTTAAAGCTTTGCTACCGGGTTGGTTGAATTTTCAGACAATACCTCGATCCCATTTAAAGATAGAAATATAACTTTCGCGCACACAGCCCCCCCCGTTGATATATCTTGGCCTTCAGCCCGGGCCCCGCACGCCTCGAACTTAAAGCTTTGCTACCGGGTTGGTTGAATTTTCAGACAATACCTCGATCCCATTTAAAGATAGAAATATAACTTTCGCGCACACAGCCCCCCCGTTGATATATCTTGGCCTTCAGCCCGGGCCCCGCACGCCTCGAACTTAAAGCTTTGCTACCGGGTTGGTTGAATTTTCAGACAATACCTCGATCCCATTTAAAGATAGAAATATAACTTTCGCGCACACAGCCCCCCCGTTGATATATCTTGGCCTTCAGCCCGGGCCCCGCACGCCTCGAACTTAAAGCTTTGCTACCGGGTTGGTTGAATTTTCAGACAATACCTCGATCCCATTTAAAGATAGAAATATAACTTTCGCGCACACGGCCCCCCCCGTTGATATATCTTGGCCTTCAGCCCGGGCCCCGCACGCCTCGAACTTAAAGCTTTGCTACCGGGTTGGTTGAATTTTCAGACAATACCTCGATCCCATTTAAAGATAGAAATATAACTTTCGCGCACACGGCCCCCCCGTTGATATATCTTGGCCTTCAGCCCGGGCCCCGCACGCCTCGAACTTAAAGCTTTGCTACCGGGTTGGTTGAATTTTCAGACAATACCTCGATCCCATTTAAAGATAGAAATATAACTTTCGCGCACACAGCCCCCCCCGTTGATATATCTTGGCCTTCAGCCCGGGCCCCGCACGCCTCGAACTTAAAGCTTTGCTACCGGGTTGGTTGAATTTTCAGACAATACCTCGATCCCATTTAAAGATAGAAATATAACTTTCGCGCACACAGCCCCCCCCGTTGATATATCTTGGCCTTCAGCCCGGGCCCCGCACGCCTCGAACTTAAAGCTTTGCTACCGGGTTGGTTGAATTTTCAGACAATACCTCGATCCCATTTAAAGATAGAAATATAACTTTCGCGCACACAGCCCCCCCGTTGATATATCTTGGCCTTCAGCCCGGGCCCCGCACGCCTCGAACTTAAAGCTTTGCTACCGGGTTGGTTGAATTTTCAGACAATACCTCGATCCCATTTAAAGATAGAAATATAACTTTCGCGCACACAGCCCCCCCCGTTGATATATCTTGGCCTTCAGCCCGGGCCCCGCACGCCTCGAACTTAAAGCTTTGCTACCGGGTTGGTTGAATTTTCAGACAATACCTCGATCCCATTTAAAGATAGAAATATAACTTTCGCGCGTGCACACAGCCCCCCCGTTGATATATCTTGGCCTTCAGCCCGGGCCCCGCACGCCTCGAACTTAAAGCTTTGCTACCGGGTTGGTTGAATTTTCAGACAATACCTCGATCCCATTTAAAGATAGAAATATAACTTTCGCGCACACAGCCCCCCCGTTGATATATCTTAGCCTTCAGCCCGGGCCCCACACGCCTCGAACTTAAAGCTTTGCTACCGGGTTGGTTGAATTTTCAGACAATACCTCGATCCCATTTAAAGATAGAAATATAACTTTCGCGCGCGCACACAGCCCCCCCGTTGATATATCTTGGCCTTCAGCCCGGGCCCCGCACGCCTCGAACTTAAAGCTTTGCTACCGGGTTGGTTGAATTTTCAGACAATACCTCGATCCCATTTAAAGATAGAAATATAACTTTCGCGCACACAGCCCCCCCGTTGATATATCTTGGCCTTCAGCCCGGGCCCCGCACGCCTCGAACTTAAAGCTTTGCTACCGGGTTGGTTGAATTTTCAGACAATACCTCGATCCCATTTAAAGATAGAAATATAACTTTCGCGCACACAGCCCCCCCCGTTGATATATCTTGGCCTTCAGCCCGGGCCCCGCACGCCTCCAACTTAAAGCTTTGCTACCGGGTTGGTTGAATTTTCAGACAATACCTCGATCCCATTTAAAGATAGAAATATAACTTTCGCGCGTGCACACAGCCCCCCCGTTGATATATCTTGGCCTTCAGCCCGGGCCCCGCACGCCTCGAACTTAAAGCTTTGCTACCGGGTTGGTTGAATTTTCAGACAATACCTCGATCCCATTTAAAGATAGAAATATAACTTTCGCGCACACAGCCCCCCCGTTGATATATCTTGGCCTTCAGCCCGGGCCCCGCACGCCTCGAACTTAAAGCTTTGCTACCGGGTTGGTTGAATTTTCAGACAATACCTCGATCCCATTTAAAGATAGAAATATAACTTTCGCGCACACAGCCCCCCCGTTGATATATCTTGGCCTTCAGCCCGGGCCCCGCACGCCTCGAACTTAAAGCTTTGCTACCGGGTTGGTTGAATTTTCAGACAATACCTCGATCCCATTTAAAGATAGAAATATAACTTTCGCGCACACAGCCCCCCCGTTGATATATCTTGGCCTTCAGCCCGGGCCCCGCACGCCTCGAACTTAAAGCTTTGCTACCGGGTTGGTTGAATTTTCAGACAATACCTCGATCCCATTTAAAGATAGAAATATAACTTTCGCGCACACAGCCCCCCCCGTTGATATATCTTGGCCTTCAGCCCGGGCCCCGCACGCCTCGAACTTAAAGCTTTGCTACCGGGTTGGTTGAATTTTCAGACAATACCTCGATCCCATTTAAAGATAGAAATATAACTTTCGCGCACACGGCCCCCCCGTTGATATATCTTGGCCTTCAGCCCGGGCCCCGCACGCCTCGAACTTAAAGCTTTGCTACCGGGTTGGTTGAATTTTCAGACAATACCTCGATCCCATTTAAAGATAGAAATATAACTTTCGCGCACACAGCCCCCCCCGTTGATATATCTTGGCCTTCAGCCCGGGCCCCGCACGCCTCGAACTTAAAGCTTTGCTACCGGGTTGGTTGAATTTTCAGACAATACCTCGATCCCATTTAAAGATAGAAATATAACTTTCGCGCACACCGCCCCCCCCGTTGATATATCTTGGCCTTCAGCCCGGGCCCCGCACGCCTCGAACTTAAAGCTTTGCTACCGGGTTGGTTGAATTTTCAGACAATACCTCGATCCCATTTAAAGATAGAAATATAACTTTCGCGCACACAGCCCCCCCGTTGATATATCTTGGCCTTCAGCCCGGGCCCCGCACGCCTCGAACTTAAAGCTTTGCTACCGGGTTGGTTGAATTTTCAGACAATACCTCGATCCCATTTAAAGATAGAAATATAACTTTCGCGCACACAGCCCCCCCCGTTGATATATCTTGGCCTTCAGCCCGGGCCCCGCACGCCTCGAACTTAAAGCTTTGCTACCGGGTTGGTTGAATTTTCAGACAATACCTCGATCCCATTTAAAGATAGAAATATAACTTTCGCGCGTGCACACAGCCCCCCCGTTGATATATCTTGGCCTTCAGCCCGGGCCCCGCACGCCTCGAACTTAAAGCTTTGCTACCGGGTTGGTTGAATTTTCAGACAATACCTCGATCCCATTTAAAGATAGAAATATAACTTTCGCGCACACAGCCCCCCCGTTGATATATCTTAGCCTTCAGCCCGGGCCCCACACGCCTCGAACTTAAAGCTTTGCTACCGGGTTGGTTGAATTTTCAGACAATACCTCGATCCCATTTAAAGATAGAAATATAACTTTCGCGCGCGCACACAGCCCCCCCGTTGATATATCTTGGCCTTCAGCCCGGGCCCCGCACGCCTCGAACTTAAAGCTTTGCTACCGGGTTGGTTGAATTTTCAGACAATACCTCGATCCCATTTAAAGATAGAAATATAACTTTCGCACACACAGCCCCCCCTTTGATATATCTTGGCCTTCAGCCCGGGCCCCGCACGCCTCGAACTTAAAGCTTTGCTACCGGGTTGGTTGAATTTTCAGACAATACCTCGATCCCATTTAAAGATAGAAATATAACTTTCGCGCACACAGCCCCCCCGTTGATATATCTTGGCCTTCAGCCCGGGCCCCGCACGCCTCGAACTTAAAGCTTTGCTACCGGGTTGGTTGAATTTTCAGACAATACCTCGATCCCATTTAAAGATAGAAATATAACTTTCGCGCACACGGCCCCCCCGTTGATATATCTTGGCCTTCAGCCCGGGCCCCGCACGCCTCGAACTTAAAGCTTTGCTACCGGGTTGGTTGAATTTTCAGACAATACCTCGATCCCATTTAAAGATAGAAATATAACTTTCGCGCACACAGCCCCCCCGTTGATATATCTTGGCCTTCAGCCCGGGCCCCGCACGCCTCGAACTTAAAGCTTTGCTACCGGGTTGGTTGAATTTTCAGACAATACCTCGATCCCATTTAAAGATAGAAATATAACTTTCGCGCACACAGCCCCCCCCGTTGATATATCTTGGCCTTCAGCCCGGGCCCCGCACGCCTCGAACTTAAAGCTTTGCTACCGGGTTGGTTGAATTTTCAGACAATACCTCGATCCCATTTAAAGATAGAAATATAACTTTCGCGCACACAGCCCCCCCGTTGATATATCTTGGCCTTCAGCCCGGGCCCCGCACGCCTCGAACTGAAAGCTTTGCTACCGGGTTGGTTGAATTTTCAGACAATACCTCGATCCCATTTAAAGATAGAAATATAACTTTCGCGCACACAGCCCCCCCCGTTGATATATCTTGGCCTTCAGCCCGGGCCCCGCACGCCTCGAACTTAAAGCTTTGCTACCGGGTTGGTTGAATTTTCAGACAATACCTCGATCCCATTTAAAGATAGAAATATAACTTTCGCGCACACAGCCCCCCCGTTGATATATCTTGGCCTTCAGCCCGGGCCCCGCACGCCTCGAACTTAAAGCTTTGCTACCGGGTTGGTTGAATTTTCAGACAATACCTCGATCCCATTTAAAGATAGAAATATAACTTTCGCGCGTGCACACAGCCCCCCCGTTGATATATCTTGGCCTTCAGCCCGGGCCCCGCACGCCTCGAACTTAAAGCTTTGCTACCGGGTTGGTTGAATTTTCAGACAATACCTCGATCCCATTTAAAGATAGAAATATAACTTTCGCGCACACAGCCCCCCCGTTGATATATCTTAGCCTTCAGCCCGGGCCCCACACGCCTCGAACTTAAAGCTTTGCTACCGGATTGGTTGAATTTTCAGACAATACCTCGATCCCATTTAAAGATAGAAATATAACTTTCGCGCGCGCACACAGCCCCCCCGTTGATATATCTTGGCCTTCAGCCCGGGCCCCGCACGCCTCGAACTTAAAGCTTTGCTACCGGGTTGGTTGAATTTTCAGACAATACCTCGATCCCATTTAAAGATAGAAATATAACTTTCGCGCACACAGCCCCCCCGTTGATATATCTTGGCCTTCAGCCCGGGCCCCGCACGCCTCGAACTTAAAGCTTTGCTACCGGGTTGGTTGAATTTTCAGACAATACCTCGATCCCATTTAAAGATAGAAATATAACTTTCGCGCACACAGCCCCCCCGTTGATATATCTTGGCCTTCAGCCCGGGCCCCGCACGCCTCGAACTTAAAGCTTTGCTACCGGGTTGGTTGAATTTTCAGACAATACCTCGATCCCATTTAAAGATAGAAATATAACTTTCGCGCACACGGCCCCCCCGTTGATATATCTTGGCCTTCAGCCCGGGCCCCGCACGCCTCGAACTTAAAGCTTTGCTACCGGGTTGGTTGAATTTTCAGACAATACCTCGATCCCATTTAAAGATAGAAATATAACTTTCGCGCACACAGCCCCCCCCGTTGATATATCTTGGCCTTCAGCCCGGGCCCCGCACGCCTCGAACTTAAAGCTTTGCTACCGGGTTGGTTGAATTTTCAGACAATACCTCGATCCCATTTAAAGATAGAAATATAACTTTCGCGCGTGCACACAGCCCCCCCGTTGATATATCTTGGCCTTCAGCCCGGGCCCCGCACGCCTCGAACTTAAAGCTTTGCTACCGGGTTGGTTGAATTTTCAGACAATACCTCGATCCCATTTAAAGATAGAAATATAACTTTCGCGCACACAGCCCCCCCGTTGATATATCTTAGCCTTCAGCCCGGGCCCCACACGCCTCGAACTTAAAGCTTTGCTACCGGGTTGGTTGAATTTTCAGACAATACCTCGATCCCATTTAAAGATAGAAATATAACTTTCGCGCGCGCACACAGCCCCCCCGTTGATATATCTTGGCCTTCAGCTCGGGCCCCGCACGCCTCGAACTTAAAGCTTTGCTACCGGGTTGGTTGAATTTTCAGACAATACCTCGATCCCATTTAAAGATAGAAATATAACTTTCGCGCACACAGCCCCCCCGTTGATATATCTTGGCCTTCAGCCCGGGCCCCGCACGCCTCGAACTTAAAGCTTTGCTACCGGGTTGGTTGAATTTTCAGACAATACCTCGATCCCATTTAAAGATAGAAATATAACTTTCGCGCACACAGCCCCCCCGTTGATATATCTTGGCCTTCAGCCCGGGCCCCGCACGCCTCGAACTTAAAGCTTTGCTACCGGGTTGGTTGAATTTTCAGACAATACCTCGATCCCATTTAAAGATAGAAATATAACTTTCGCGCACACGGCCCCCCCGTTGATATATCTTGGCCTTCAGCCCGGGCCCCGCACGCCTCGAACTTAAAGCTTTGCTACCGGGTTGGTTGAATTTTCAGACAATACCTCGATCCCATTTAAAGATAGAAATATAACTTTCGCGCACACAGCCCCCCCCGTTGATATATCTTGGCCTTCAGCCCGGGCCCCGCACGCCTCGAACTTAAAGCTTTGCTACCGGGTTGGTTGAATTTTCAGACAATACCTCGATCCCATTTAAAGATAGAAATATAACTTTCGCGCACACAGCCCCCCCCGTTGATATATCTTGGCCTTCAGCCCGGGCCCCGCACGCCTCGAACTTAAAGCTTTGCTACCGGGTTGGTTGAATTTTCAGACAATACCTCGATCCCATTTAAAGATAGAAATAAAACTTTCGCGCACACAGCCCCCCCGTTGATATATCTTGGCCTTCAGCCCGGGCCCCGCACGCCTCGAACTTAAAGCTTTGCTACCGGGTTGGTTGAATTTTCAGACAATACCTCGATCCCATTTAAAGATAGAAATATAACTTTCGCGCACACAGCCCCCCCCGTTGATATATCGTGGCCTTCAGCCCGGGCCCCGCACGCCTCGAACTTAAAGCTTTGCTACCGGGTTGGTTGAATTTTCAGACAATACCTCGATCCCATTTAAAGATAGAAATATAACTTTCGCGCACACAGCCCCCCCGTTGATATATCTTGGCCTTCAGCCCGGGCCCCGCACGCCTCGAACTTAAAGCTTTGCTACCGGGTTGGTTGAATTTTCAGACAATACCTCGATCCCATTTAAAGATAGAAATATAACTTTCGCGCACACAGCCCCCCCGTTGATATATCTTGGCCTTCAGCCCGGGCCCCGCACGCCTCGAACTTAAAGCTTTGCTACCGGGTTGGTTGAATTTTCAGACAATACCTCGATCCCATTTAAAGATAGAAATATAACTTTCGCGCACACAGCCCCCCCGTTGATATATCTTGGCCTTCAGCCCGGGCCCCGCACGCCTCGAACTTAAAGCTTTGCTACCGGGTTGGTTGAATTTTCAGACAATACCTCGATCCCATTTAAAGATAGAAATATAACTTTCGCGCACACAGCCCCCCCCGTTGATATATCTTGGCCTTCAGCCCGGGCCCCGCACGCCTCGAACTTAAAGCTTTGCTACCGGGTTGGTTGAATTTTCAGACAATACCTCGATCCCATTTAAAGATAGAAATATAACTTTCGCGCACACGGCCCCCCCGTTGATATATCTTGGCCTTCAGCCCGGGCCCCGCACGCCTCGAACTTAAAGCTTTGCTACCGGGTTGGTTGAATTTTCAGACAATACCTCGATCCCATTTAAAGATAGAAATATAACTTTCGCGCACACAGCCCCCCCCGTTGATATATCTTGGCCTTCAGCCCGGGCCCCGCACGCCTCGAACTTAAAGCTTTGCTACCGGGTTGGTTGAATTTTCAGACAATACCTCGATCCCATTTAAAGATAGAAATATAACTTTCGCGCACACCGCCCCCCCCGTTGATATATCTTGGCCTTCAGCCCGGGCCCCGCACGCCTCGAACTTAAAGCTTTGCTACCGGGTTGGTTGAATTTTCAGACAATACCTCGATCCCATTTAAAGATAGAAATATAACTTTCGCGCACACAGCCCCCCCGTTGATATATCTTGGCCTTCAGCCCGGGCCCCGCACGCCTCGAACTTAAAGCTTTGCTACCGGGTTGGTTGAATTTTCAGACAATACCTCGATCCCATTTAAAGATAGAAATATAACTTTCGCGCACACAGCCCCCCCCGTTGATATATCTTGGCCTTCAGCCCGGGCCCCGCACGCCTCGAACTTAAAGCTTTGCTACCGGGTTGGTTGAATTTTCAGACAATACCTCGATCCCATTTAAAGATAGAAATATAACTTTCGCGCGTGCACACAGCCCCCCCGTTGATATATCTTGGCCTTCAGCCCGGGCCCCGCACGCCTCGAACTTAAAGCTTTGCTACCGGGTTGGTTGAATTTTCAGACAATACCTCGATCCCATTTAAAGATAGAAATATAACTTTCGCGCACACAGCCCCCCCGTTGATATATCTTAGCCTTCAGCCCGGGCCCCACACGCCTCGAACTTAAAGCTTTGCTACCGGGTTGGTTGAATTTTCAGACAATACCTCGATCCCATTTAAAGATAGAAATATAACTTTCGCGCGCGCACACAGCCCCCCCGTTGATATATCTTGGCCTTCAGCCCGGGCCCCGCACGCCTCGAACTTAAAGCTTTGCTACCGGGTTGGTTGAATTTTCAGACAATACCTCGATCCCATTTAAAGATAGAAATATAACTTTCGCGCACACAGCCCCCCCGTTGATATATCTTGGCCTTCAGCCCGGGCCCCGCACGCCTCGAACTTAAAGCTTTGCTACCGGGTTGGTTGAATTTTCAGACAATACCTCGATCCCATTTAAAGATAGAAATATAACTTTCGCGCACACAGCCCCCCCGTTGATATATCTTGGCCTTCAGCCCGGGCCCCGCACGCCTCGAACTTAAAGCTTTGCTACCGGGTTGGTTGAATTTTCAGACAATACCTCGATCCCATTTAAAGATAGAAATATAACTTTCGCGCACACGGCCCCCCCGTTGATATATCTTGGCCTTCAGCCCGGGCCCCGCACGCCTCGAACTTAAAGCTTTGCTACCGGGTTGGTTGAATTTTCAGACAATACCTCGATCCCATTTAAAGATAGAAATATAACTTTCGCGCACACAGCCCCCCCCGTTGATATATCTTGGCCTTCAGCCCGGGCCCCGCACGCCTCGAACTTAAAGCTTTGCTACCGGGTTGGTTGAATTTTCAGACAATACCTCGATCCCATTTAAAGATAGAAATATAACTTTCGCGCACACAGCCCCCCCCGTTGATATATCTTGGCCTTCAGCCCGGGCCCCGCATGCCTCGAACTTAAAGCTTTGCTACCGGGTTGGTTGAATTTTCAGACAATACCTCGATCCCATTTAAAGATAGAAATATAACTTTCGCGCACACAGCCCCCCCGTTGATATATCTTGGCCTTCAGCCCGGGCCCCGCACGCCTCGAACTTAAAGCTTTGCTACCGGGTTGGTTGAATTTTCAGACAATACCTCGATCCCATTTAAAGATAGAAATATAACTTTCGCGCACACAGCGCCCCCCGTTGATATATCTTGGCCTTCAGCCCGGGCCCCGCACGCCTCGAACTTAAAGCTTTGCTACCGGGTTGGTTGAATTTTCAGACAATACCTCGATCCCATTTAAAGATAGAAATATAACTTTCGCGCGTGCACACAGCCCCCCCGTTGATATATCTTGGCCTTCAGCCCGGGCCCCGCACGCCTCGAACTTAAAGCTTTGCTACCGGGTTGGTTGAATTTTCAGACAATACCTCGATCCCATTTAAAGATAGAAATATAACTTTCGCGCACACAGCCCCCCCGTTGATATATCTTAGCCTTCAGCCCGGGCCCCACACGCCTCGAACTTAAAGCTTTGCTACCGGGTTGGTTGAATTTTCAGACAATACCTCGATCCCATTTAAAGATAGAAATATAACTTTCGCGCGCGCACACAGCCCCCCCCTTGATATATCTTGGCCTTCAGCCCGGGCCCCGCACGCCTCGAACTTAAAGCTTTGCTACCGGGTTGGTTGAATTTTCAGACAATACCTCGATCCCATTTAAAGATAGAAATATAACTTTCGCGCACACAGCCCCCCCGTTGATATATCTTGGCCTTCAGCCCGGGCCCCGCACGCCTCGAACTTAAAGCTTTGCTACCGGGTTGGTTGAATTTTCAGACAATACCTCGATCCCATTTAAAGATAGAAATATAACTTTCGCGCACACAGCCCCCCCGTTGATATATCTTGGCCTTCAGCCCGGGCCCCGCACGCCTCGAACTTAAAGCTTTGCTACCGGGTTGGTTGAATTTTCAGACAATACCTCGATCCCATTTAAAGATAGAAATATAACTTTAGCGCACACGGCCCCCCCGTTGATATATCTTGGCCTTCAGCCCGGGCCCCGCACGCCTCGAACTTAAAGCTTTGCTACCGGGTTGGTTGAATTTTCAGACAATACCTCGATCCCATTTAAAGATAGAAATATAACTTTCGCGCACACAGCCCCCCCCGTTGATATATCTTGGCCTTCAGCCCGGGCCCCGCACGCCTCGAACTTAAAGCTTTGCTACCGGGTTGGTTGAATTTTCAGACAATACCTCGATCCCATTTAAAGATAGAAATATAACTTTCGCGCACACAGCCCCCCCCGTTGATATATCTTGGCCTTCAGCCCGGGCCCCGCACGCCTCGAACTTAAAGCTTTGCTACCGGGTTGGTTGAATTTTCAGACAATACCTCGATCCCATTTAAAGATAGAAATATAACTTTCGCGCACACAGCCCCCCCGTTGATATATCTTGGCCTTCAGCCCGGGCCCCGCACGCCTCGAACTTAAAGCTTTGCTACCGGGTTGGTTGAATTTTCAGACAATACCTCGATCCCATTTAAAGATAGAAATATAACTTTCGCGCACACAGCCCCCCCCGTTGATATATCTTGGCCTTCAGCCCGGGCCCCGCACGCCTCGAACTCAAAGCTTTGCTACCGGGTTGGTTGAATTTTCAGACAATACCTCGATCCCATTTAAAGATAGAAATATAACTTTCGCACACACAGCCCCCCCGTTGATATATCTTGGCCTTCAGCCCGGGCCCCGCACGCCTCGAACTTAAAGCTTTGCTACCGGGTTGGTTGAATTTTCAGACAATACCTCGATCCCATTTAAAGATAGAAATATAACTTTCGCGCACACAGCCCCCCCGTTGATATATCTTGGCCTTCAGCCCGGGCCCCGCACGCCTCGAACTTAAAGCTTTGCTACCGGGTTGGTTGAATTTTCAGACAATACCTCGATCCCATTTAAAGATAGAAATATAACTTTCGCGCACACAGCCCCCCCGTTGATATATCTTGGCCTTCAGCCCGGGCCCCGCACGCCTCGAACTTAAAGCTTTGCTACCGGGTTGGTTGAATTTTCAGACAATACCTCGATCCCATTTAAAGATAGAAATATAACTTTCGCGCACACAGCCCCCCCCGTTGATATATCTTGGCCTTCAGCCCGGGCCCCGCACGCCTCGAACTTAAAGCTTTGCTACCGGGTTGGTTGAATTTTCAGACAATACCTCGATCCCATTTAAAGATAGAAATATAACTTTCGCGCACACGGCCCCCCCGTTGATATATCTTGGCCTTCAGCCCGGGCCCCGCACGCCTCGAACTTAAAGCTTTGCTACCGGGTTGGTTGAATTTTCAGACAATACCTCGATCCCATTTAAAGATAGAAATATAACTTTCGCGCACACAGCCCCCCCCGTTGATATATCTTGGCCTTCAGCCCGGGCCCCGCACGCCTCGAACTTAAAGCTTTGCTACCGGGTTGGTTGAATTTTCAGACAATACCTCGATCCCATTTAAAGATAGAAATATAACTTTCGCGCACACAGCCCCCCCCGTTGATATATCTTGGCCTTCAGCCCGGGCCCCGCACGCCTCGAACTTAAAGCTTTGCTACCGGGTTGGTTGAATTTTCAGACAATACCTCGATCCCATTTAAAGATAGAAATATAACTTTCGCGCACACAGCCCCCCCGTTGATATATCTTGGCCTTCAGCCCGGGCCCCGCACGCCTCGAACTTAAAGCTTTGCTACCGGGTTGGTTGAATTTTCAGACAATACCTCGATCCCATTTAAAGATAGAAATATAACTTTCGCGCACACAGCCCCCCCCGTTGATATATCTTGGCCTTCAGCCCGGGCCCCGCACGCCTCGAACTTAAAGCTTTCCTACCGGGTTGGTTGAATTTTCAGACAATACCTCGATCCCATTTAAAGATAGAAATATAACTTTCGCGCGTGCACACAGCCCCCCCGTTGATATATCTTGGCCTTCAGCCCGGGCCCCGCACGCCTCGAACTTAAAGCTTTGCTACCGGGTTGGTTGAATTTTCAGACAATACCTCGATCCCATTTAAAGATAGAAATATAACTTTCGCGCACACAGCCCCCCCGTTGATATATCTTAGCCTTCAGCCCGGGCCCCACACGCCTCGAACTTAAAGCTTTGCTACCGGGTTGGTTGAATTTTCAGACAATACCTCGATCCCATTTAAAGATAGAAATATAACTTTCGCGCGCGCACACAGCCCCCCCGTTGATATATCTTGGCCTTCAGCCCGGGCCCCGCACGCCTCGAACTTAAAGCTTTGCTACCGGGTTGGTTGAATTTTCAGACAATACCTCGATCCCATTTAAAGATAGAAATATAACTTTCGCGCACACAGCCCCCCCCGTTGATATATCTTGGCCTTCAGCCCGGGCCCCGCACGCCTCGAACTTAAAGCTTTGCTACCGGGTTGGTTGAATTTTCAGACAATACCTCGATCCCATTTAAAGATAGAAATATAACTTTCGCGCACACAGCCCCCCCGTTGATATATCTTGGCCTTCAGCCCGGGCCCCGCACGCCTCGAACTTAAAGCTTTGCTACCGGGTTGGTTGAATTTTCAGACAATACCTCGATCCCATTTAAAGATAGAAATATAACTTTCGCGCACACAGCCCCCCCCGTTGATATATCTTGGCCTTCAGCCCGGGCCCCGCACGCCTCGAACTTAAAGCTTTCCTACCGGGTTGGTTGAATTTTCAGACAATACCTCGATCCCATTTAAAGATAGAAATATAACTTTCGCGCGTGCACACAGCCCCCCCGTTGATATATCTTGGCCTTCAGCCCGGGCCCCGCACGCCTCGAACTTAAAGCTTTGCTACCGGGTTGGTTGAATTTTCAGACAATACCTCGATCCCATTTAAAGATAGAAATATAACTTTCGCGCACACAGCCCCCCCGTTGATATATCTTGGCCTTCAGCCCGGGCCCCGCACGCCTCGAACTTAAAGCTTTGCTACCGGGTTGGTTGAATTTTCAGACAATACCTCGATCCCATTTAAAGATAGAAATATAACTTTCGCGCACACAGCCCCCCCCGTTGATATATCTTGGCCTTCAGCCCGGGCCCCGCACGCCTCGAACTTAAAGCTTTGCTACCGGGTTGGTTGAATTTTCAGACAATACCTCGATCCCATTTAAAGATAGAAATATAACTTTCGCGCACACGGCCCCCCCGTTGATATATCTTGGCCTTCAGCCCGGGCCCCGCACGCCTCGAACTTAAAGCTTTGCTACCGGGTTGGTTGAATTTTCAGACAATACCTCGATCCCATTTAAAGATAGAAATATAACTTTCGCGCACACAGCCCCCCCCGTTGATATATCTTGGCCTTCAGCCCGGGCCCCGCACGCCTCGAACTTAAAGCTTTGCTACCGGGTTGGTTGAATTTTCAGACAATACCTCGATCCCATTTAAAGATAGAAATATAACTTTCGCGCACACAGCCCCCCCCGTTGATATATCTTGGCCTTCAGCCCGGGCCCCGCACGCCTCGAACTTAAAGCTTTGCTACCGGGTTGGTTGAATTTTCAGACAATACCTCGATCCCATTTAAAGATAGAAATATAACTTTCGCGCACACAGCCCCCCCGTTGATATATCTTGGCCTTCAGCCCGGGCCCCGCACGCCTCGAACTTAAAGCTTTGCTACCGGGTTGGTTGAATTTTCAGACAATACCTCGATCCCATTTAAAGATAGAAATATAACTTTCGCGCACACAGCCCCCCCCGTTGATATATCTTGGCCTTCAGCCCGGGCCCCGCACGCCTCGAACTTAAAGCTTTCCTACCGGGTTGGTTGAATTTTCAGACAATACCTCGATCCCATTTAAAGATAGAAATATAACTTTCGCGCGTGCACACAGCCCCCCCGTTGATATATCTTGGCCTTCAGCCCGGGCCCCGCACGCCTCGAACTTAAAGCTTTGCTACCGGGTTGGTTGAATTTTCAGACAATACCTCGATCCCATTTAAAGATAGAAATATAACTTTCGCGCACACAGCCCCCCCGTTGATATATCTTAGCCTTCAGCCCGGGCCCCACACGCCTCGAACTTAAAGCTTTGCTACCGGGTTGGTTGAATTTTCAGACAATACCTCGATCCCATTTAAAGATAGAAATATAACTTTCGCGCGCGCACACAGCCCCCCCGTTGATATATCTTGGCCTTCAGCCCGGGCCCCGCACGCCTCGAACTTAAAGCTTTGCTACCGGGTTGGTTGAATTTTCAGACAATACCTCGATCCCATTTAAAGATAGAAATATAACTTTCGCGCACACAGCCCCCCCGTTGATATATCTTGGCCTTCAGCCCGGGCCCCGCACGCCTCGAACTTAAAGCTTTGCTACCGGGTTGGTTGAATTTTCAGACAATACCTCGATCCCATTTAAAGATAGAAATATAACTTTCGCGCACACAGCCCCCCCCGTTGATATATCTTGGCCTTCAGCCCGGGCCCCGCACGCCTCGAACTTAAAGCTTTGCTACCGGGTTGGTTGAATTTTCAGACAATACCTCGATCCCATTTAAAGATAGAAATATAACTTTCGCACACACAGCCCCCCCGTTGATATATCTTGGCCTTCAGCCCGGGCCCCGCACGCCTCGAACTTAAAGCTTTGCTACCGGGTTGGTTGAATTTTCAGACAATACCTCGATCCCATTTAAAGATAGAAATATAACTTTCGCGCACACAGCCCCCCCGTTGATATATCTTGGCCTTCAGCCCGGGCCCCGCACGCCTCGAACTTAAAGCTTTGCTACCGGGTTGGTTGAATTTTCAGACAATACCTCGATCCCATTTAAAGATAGAAATATAACTTTCGCGCACACAGCCCCCCCGTTGATATATCTTGGCCTTCAGCCCGGGCCCCGCACGCCTCGAACTTAAAGCTTTGCTACCGGGTTGGTTGAATTTTCAGACAATACCTCGATCCCATTTAAAGATAGAAATATAACTTTCGCGCACACAGCCCCCCCCGTTGATATATCTTGGCCTTCAGCCCGGGCCCCGCACGCCTCGAACTTAAAGCTTTGCTACCGGGTTGGTTGAATTTTCAGACAATACCTCGATCCCATTTAAAGATAGAAATATAACTTTCGCGCACACGGCCCCCCCGTTGATATATCTTGGCCTTCAGCCCGGGCCCCGCACGCCTCGAACTTAAAGCTTTGCTACCGGGTTGGTTGAATTTTCAGACAATACCTCGATCCCATTTAAAGATAGAAATATAACTTTCGCGCACACAGCCCCCCCCGTTGATATATCTTGGCCTTCAGCCCGGGCCCCGCACGCCTCGAACTTAAAGCTTTGCTACCGGGTTGGTTGAATTTTCAGACAATACCTCGATCCCATTTAACGATAGAAATATAACTTTCGCGCACACAGCCCCCCCCGTTGATATATCTTGGCCTTCAGCCCGGGCCCCGCACGCCTCGAACTTAAAGCTTTGCTACCGGGTTGGTTGAATTTTCAGACAATACCTCGATCCCATTTAAAGATAGAAATATAACTTTCGCGCACACAGCCCCCCCGTTGATATATCTTGGCCTTCAGCCCGGGCCCCGCACGCCTCGAACATAAAGCTTTGCTACCGGGTTGGTTGAATTTTCAGACAATACCTCGATCCCATTTAAAGATAGAAATATAACTTTCGCGCACACAGCCCCCCCCGTTGATATATCTTGGCCTTCAGCCCGGGCCCCGCACGCCTCGAACTTAAAGCTTTGCTACCGGGTTGGTTGAATTTTCAGACAATACCTCGATCCCATTTAAAGATAGAAATATAACTTTCGCGCGTGCACACAGCCCCCCCGTTGATATATCTTGGCCTTCAGCCCGGGCCCCGCACGCCTCGAACTTAAAGCTTTGCTACCGGGTTGGTTGAATTTTCAGACAATACCTCGATCCCATTTAAAGATAGAAATATAACTTTCGCGCACACAGCCCCCCCGTTGATATATCTTAGCCTTCAGCCCGGGCCCCACACGCCTCGAACTTAAAGCTTTGCTACCGGGTTGGTTGAATTTTCAGACAATACCTCGATCCCATTTAAAGATAGAAATATAACTTTCGCGCGCGCACACAGCCCCCCCGTTGATATATCTTGGCCTTCAGCCCGGGCCCCGCACGCCTCGAACTTAAAGCTTTGCTACCGGGTTGGTTGAATTTTCAGACAATACCTCGATCCCATTTAAAGATAGAAATATAACTTTCGCGCACACAGCCCCCCCGTTGATATATCTTGGCCTTCAGCCCGGGCCCCGCACGCCTCGAACTTAAAGCTTTGCTACCGGGTTGGTTGAATTTTCAGACAATACCTCGATCCCATTTAAAGATAGAAATATAACTTTCGCGCACACAGCCCCCCCGTTGATATATCTTGGCCTTCAGCCCGGGCCCCGCACGCCTCGAACTTAAAGCTTTGCTACCGGGTTGGTTGAATTTTCAGACAATACCTCGATCCCATTTAAAGATAGAAATATAACTTTCGCGCACACGGCCCCCCCGTTGATATATCTTGGCCTTCAGCCCGGGCCCCGCACGCCTCGAACTTAAAGCTTTGCTACCGGGTTGGTTGAATTTTCAGACAATACCTCGATCCCATTTAAAGATAGAAATATAACTTTCGCGCACACAGCCCCCCCCGTTGATATATCTTGGCGTTCAGCCCGGGCCCCGCACGCCTCGAACTTAAAGCTTTGCTACCGGGTTGGTTGAATTTTCAGACAATACCTCGATCCCATTTAAAGATAGAAATATAACTTTCGCGCACACAGCCCCCCCGTTGATATATCTTGGCCTTCAGCCCGGGCCCCGCACGCCTCGAACTTAAAGCTTTGCTACCGGGTTGGTTGAATTTTCAGACAATACCTCGATCCCATTTAAAGATAGAAATATAACTTTCGCGCACACAGCCCCCCCCGTTGATATATCTTGGCCTTCAGCCCGGGCCCCGCACGCCTCGAACTTAAAGCTTTGCTACCGGGTTGGTTGAATTTTCAGACAATACCTCGATCCCATTTAAAGATAGAAATATAACTTTCGCACACACAGCCCCCCCGTTGATATATCTTGGCCTTCAGCCCGGGCCCCGCACGCCTCGAACTTAAAGCTTTGCTACCGGGTTGGTTGAATTTTCAGACAATACCTCGATCCCATTTAAAGATAGAAATATAACTTTCGCGCACACAGCCCCCCCGTTGATATATCTTGGCCTTCAGCCCGGGCCCCGCACGCCTCGAACTTAAAGCTTTGCTACCGGGTTGGTTGAATTTTCAGACAATACCTCGATCCCATTTAAAGATAGAAATATAACTTTCGCGCACACAGCCCCCCCGTTGATATATCTTGGCCTTCAGCCCGGGCCCCGCACGCCTCGAACTTAAAGCTTTGCTACCGGGTTGGTTGAATTTTCAGACAATACCTCGATCCCATTTAAAGATAGAAATATAACTTTCGCGCACACAGCCCCCCCCGTTGATATATCTTGGCCTTCAGCCCGGGCCCCGCACGCCTCGAACTTAAAGCTTTGCTACCGGGTTGGTTGAATTTTCAGACAATACCTCGATCCCATTTAAAGATAGAAATATAACTTTCGCGCACACGGCCCCCCCGTTGATATATCTTGGCCTTCAGCCCGGGCCCCGCACGCCTCGAACTTAAAGCTTTGCTACCAGGTTGGTTGAATTTTCAGACAATACCTCGATCCCATTTAAAGATAGAAATATAACTTTCGCGCACACAGCCCCCCCCGTTGATATATCTTGGCCTTCAGCCCGGGCCCCGCACGCCTCGAACTTAAAGCTTTGCTACCGGGTTGGTTGAATTTTCAGACAATACCTCGATCCCATTTAAAGATAGAAATATAACTTTCGCGCACACAGCCCCCCCCGTTGATATATCTTGGCCTTCAGCCCGGGCCCCGCACGCCTCGAACTTAAAGCTTTGCTACCGGGTTGGTTGAATTTTCAGACAATACCTCGATCCCATTTAAAGATAGAAATATAACTTTCGCGCACACAGCCCCCCCGTTGATATATCTTGGCCTTCAGCCCGGGCCCCGCACGCCTCGAACTTAAAGCTTTGGCTACCGGGTTGGTTGAATTTTCAGACAATACCTCGATCCCATTTAAAGATAGAAATATAACTTTCGCGCACACAGCCCCCCCCGTTGATATATCTTGGCCTTCAGCCCGGGCCCCGCACGCCTCGAACTTAAAGCTTTGCTACTGGGTTGGTTGAATTTTCAGACAATACCTCGATCCCATTTAAAGATAGAAATATAACTTTCGCGCGTGCACACAGCCCCCCCGTTGATATATCTTGGCCTTTAGCCCGGGCCCCGCACGCCTCGAACTTAAAGCTTTGCTACCGGGTTGGTTGAATTTTCAGACAATACCTCGATCCCATTTAAAGATAGAAATATAACTTTCGCGCACACAGCCCCCCCGTTGATATATCTTAGCCTTCAGCCCGGGCCCCACACGCCTCGAACTTAAAGCTTTGCTACCGGGTTGGTTGAATTTTCAGACAATACCTCGATCCCATTTAAAGATAGAAATATAACTTTCGCGCGCGCACACAGCCCCCCCGTTGATATATCTTGGCCTTCAGCCCGGGCCCCGCACGCCTCGAACTTAAAGCTTTGCTACCGGGTTGGTTGAATTTTCAGACAATACCTCGATCCCATTTAAAGATAGAAATATAACTTTCGCGCACACAGCCCCCCCGTTGATATATCTTGGCCTTCAGCCCGGGCCCCGCACGCCTCGAACTTAAAGCTTTGCTACCGGGTTGGTTGAATTTTCAGACAATACCTCGATCCCATTTAAAGATAGAAATATAACTTTCGCGCACACAGCCCCCCCGTTGATATATCTTGGCCTTCAGCCCGGGCCCCGCACGCCTCGAACTTAAAGCTTTGCTACCGGGTTGGTTGAATTTTCAGACAATACCTCGATCCCATTTAAAGATAGAAATATAACTTTCGCGCACACGGCCCCCCCGTTGATATATCTTGGCCTTCAGCCCGGGCCCCGCACGCCTCGAACTTAAAGCTTTGCTACCGGGTTGGTTGAATTTTCAGACAATACCTCGATCCCATTTAAAGATAGAAATATAACTTTCGCGCACACAGCCCCCCCCGTTGATATATCTTGGCCTTCAGCCCGGGCCCCGCACGCCTCGAACTTAAAGCTTTGCTACCGGGTTGGTTGAATTTTCAGACAATACCTCGATCCCATTTAAAGATAGAAATATAACTTTCGCGCACACAGCCCCCCCGTTGATATATCTTGGCCTTCAGCCCGGGCCCCGCACGCCTCGAACTTAAAGCTTTGCTACCGGGTTGGTTGAATTTTCAGACAATACCTCGATCCCATTTAAAGATAGAAATATAACTTTCGCGCACACAGCCCCCCCCGTTGATATATCTTGGCCTTCAGCCCGGGCCCCGCACGCCTCGAACTTAAAGCTTTGCTACCGGGTTGGTTGAATTTTAAGACAATACCTCGATCCCATTTAAAGATAGAAATATAACTTTCGCGCACACAGCCCCCCCGTTGATATATCTTGGCTTTCAGCCCGGGCCCCGCACGCCTCGAACTTAAAGCTTTGCTACCGGGTTGGTTGAATTTTCAGACAATACCTCGATCCCATTTAAAGATAGAAATATAACTTTCGCGCACACAGCCCCCCCGTTGATATATCTTGGCCTTCAGCCCGGGCCCCGCACGCCTCGAACTTAAAGCTTTGCTACCGGGTTGGTTGAATTTTCAGACAATACCTCGATCCCATTTAAAGATAGAAATATAACTTTCGCGCACACAGCCCCCCCGTTGATATATCTTGGCCTTCAGCCCGGGCCCCGCACGCCTCGAACTTAAAGCTTTGCTACCGGGTTGGTTGAATTTTCAGACAATACCTCGATCCCATTTAAAGATAGAAATATAACTTTCGCGCACACAGCCCCCCCCCGTTGATATATCTTGGCCTTCAGCCCGGGCCCCGCACGCCTCGAACTGAAAGCTTTGCTACCGGGTTGGTTGAATTTTCAGACAATACCTCGATCCCATTTAAAGATAGAAATATAACTTTCGCGCACACAGCCCCCCCGTTGATATATCTTGGCCTTCAGCCCGGGCCCCGCACGCCTCGAACTTAAAGCTTTGCTACCGGGTTGGTTGAATTTTCAGACAATACCTCGATCCCATTTAAAGATAGAAATATAACTTTCGCGCACACAGCCCCCCCGTTGATATATCTTGGCCTTCAGCCCGGGCCCCGCACGCCTCGAACTTAAAGCTTTGCTACCGGGTTGGTTGAATTTTCAGACAATACCTCGATCCCATTTAAAGATAGAAATATAACTTTCGCGCACACAGCCCCCCCGTTGATATATCTTGGCCTTCAGCCCGGGCCCCGCACGCCTCGAACTTAAAGCTTTGCTACCGGGTTGGTTGAATTTTCAGACAATACCTCGATCCCATTCAAAGATAGAAATATAACTTTCGCGCACACAGCCCCCCCGTTGATATATCTTGGCCTTCAGCCCGGGCCCCGCACGCCTCGAACTTAAAGCTTTGCTACCGGGTTGGTTGAATTTTCAGACAATACCTCGATCACATTTAAAGATAGAAATATAACTTTCGCGCACACAGCCCCCCCGTTGATATATCTTGGCCTTCAGCCCGGGCCCCGCACGCCTCGAACTGAAAGCTTTGCTACCGAGTTGGTTGAATTTTCAGACAATACCTCGATCCCATTTAAAGATAGAAATATAACTTTCGCGCACACAGCCCCCCCGTTGATATATCTTGGCCTTCAGCCCGGGCCCCGCACGCCTCGAACTCAAAGCTTTGCTACCGGGTTGGTTGAATTTTCAGACAATACCTCGATCCCATTTAAAGATAGAAATATAACTTTCGCGCACACAGCCCCCCCGTTGATATATCTTGGCCTTCAGCCCGGGCCCCGCACGCCTCGAACTTAAAGCTTTGCTACCGGGTTGGTTGAATTTTCAGACAATACCTCGATCCCATTTAAAGATAGAAATATAACTTTCGCGCACACAGCCCCCCCGTTGATATATCTTGGCCTTCAGCCCGGGCCCCGCACGCCTCGAACTTAAAGCTTTGCTACCGGGTTGGTTGAATTTTCAGACAATACCTCGATCCCATTTAAAGATAGAAATATAACTTTCGCGCACACAGCCCCCCCGTTGATATATCTTGGCCTTCAGCCCGGGCCCCGCACGCCTCGAACTTAAAGCTTTGCTACCGGGTTGGTTGAATTTTCAGACAATACCTCGATCCCATTTAAAGATAGAAATATAACTTTCGCGCACACAGCCCCCCCGTTGATATATCTTGGCCTTCAACCCGGGCCCCGCACGCCTCGAACTTAAAGCTTTGCTACCGGGTTGGTTGAATTTTCAGACAATACCTCGATCCCATTTAAAGACAGAAATATAACTTTCGCGCACACGGCCCCCCCGTTGATATATCTTGGCCTTGAGCCCGGGCCCCGCACGCCTCGAACTTAAAGCTTTGCTACCGGGTTGGTTGAATTTTCAGACAATACCTCGATCCCATTTAAAGACAGAAATATAACTTTCGCGCACACGGCCCCCCCGTTGATATATCTTGGCCTTCAGCCCGGGCCCCGCACGCCTCGAACTCAAAGCTTTGCTACCGGGTTGGTTGAATTTTCAGACAATACCTCGATCCCATTTAAAGATAGAAATATAACTTTCGCGCACACAGCCCCCCCGTTGATATATCTTGGCCTTCAGCCCGGGCCCCGCACGCCTCGAACTCAAAGCTTTGCTACCGGGTTGGTTGAATTTTCAGACAATACCTCGATCCCCTTTAAAGATAGAAATATAACTTTCGCGCACACAGCCCCCCCGTTGATATATCTTGGCCTTCAGCCCGGGCCCCGCACGCCTCGAACTTAAAGCTTTGTTACCGGGTTGGTTGAATTTTCAGACAATACCTCGATCCCATTTAAAGATAGAAATATAACTTTCGCGCACACAGCCCCCCCGTTGATATATCTTGGCCTTCAGCCCGGGCCCCGCACGCCTCGAACTCAAAGCTTTGCTACCGGGTTGGTTGAATTTTCAGACAATACCTCGATCCCATTTAAAGATAGAAATATAACTTTCGCGCACACAGCCCCCCCGTTGATATATCTTGGCCTTCAGCCCGGGCCCCGCACGCCTCGAACTTAAAGCTTTGCTACCGGGTTGGTTGAATTTTCAGACAATACCTCGATCCCATTTAAAGATAGAAATATAACTTTCGCGCACACAGCCCCCCCGTTGATATATCTTGGCCTTCAGCCCGGGCCCCGCACGCCTCGAACTTAAAGCTTTGCTACCGGGTTGGTTGAATTTTCAGACAATACCTCGATCCCATTTAAAGATAGAAATATAACTTTCGCGCACACAGCCCCCCCGTTGATATATCTTGGCCTTCAGCCCGGGCCCCGCACGCCTCGAACTTAAAGCTTTGCTACCGGGTTGGTTGAATTTTCAGACAATACCTCGATCCCATTTAAAGATAGAAATATAACTTTCGCGCACACAGCCCCCCCGTTGATATATCTTGGCCTTCAGCCCGGGCCCCGCACGCCTCGAACTTAAAGCTTTGCTACCGGGTTGGTTGAATTTTCAGACAATACCTCGATCCCATTTAAAGATAGAAATATAACTTTCGCGCACACAGCCCCCCCGTTGATATATCTTGGCCTTCAGCCCGGGCCCCGCACGCCTCGAACTTAAAGCTTTGCTACCGGGTTGGTTGAATTTTCAGACAATACCTCGATCCCATTTAAGGATAGAAATATAACTTTCGCGCACACAGCCCCCCCGTTGATATATCTTGGCCTTCAGCCCGGGCCCCGCACGCCTCGAACTTAAAGCTTTGCTACCGGGTTGGTTGAATTTTCAGACAATACCTCGATCCCATTTAAAGATAGAAATATAACTTTCGCGCACACAGCCCCCCCGTTGATATATCTTGGCCTTCAGCCCGGGCCCCGCACGCCTCGAACTTAAAGCTTTGCTACCGCGTTGGTTGAATTTTCAGACAATACCTTGATCCCATTTAAAGATAGAAATATAACTTTCGCGCACACAGCCCCCCCGTTGATATATCTTGGCCTTCAGCCCGGGCCCCGCACGCCTCGAACTTAAAGCTTTGCTACCGGGTTGGTTGAATTTTCAGACAATACCTCGATCCCATTTAAAGATAGAAATATAACTTTCGCGCACACAGCCCCCCCGTTGATATATCTTGGCCTTCAACCCGGGCCCCGCACGCCTCGAACTTAAAGCTTTGCTTCCGGGTTGGTTGAATTTTCAGACAATACCTCGATCCCATTTAAAGACAGAAATATAACTTTCGCGCACACGGCCCCCCCGTTGATATATCTTGGCCTTTAGCCCGGGCCCCGCACGCCTCGAACTTAAAGCTTTGCTACCGGGTTGGTTGAATTTTCAGACAATACCTCGATCCCATTTAAAGACAGAAATATAACTTTCGCGCACACGGCCCCCCCGTTGATATATCTTGGCCTTCAGCCCGGGCCCCGCACGCCTCGAACTTAAAGCTTTGCTACCGGGTTGGTTGAATTTTCAGACAATACCTCGATCCCATTTAAAGATAGAAATATAACTTTCGCGCACACAGCCCCCCCGTTGATATATCTTGGCCTTCAGCCCGGGCCCCGCACGCCTCGAACTTAAAGCTTTGCTACCGGGTTGGTTGAATTTTCAGACAATACCTCGATCCCATTTAAAGATAGAAATATAACTTTCGCGCACACAGCCCCCCCGTTGATATATCTTGGCCTTCAGCCCGGGCCCCGCACGCCTCGAACTTAAAGCTTTGCTACCGGGTTGGTTGAATTTTCAGACAATACCTCGATCCCATTTAAAGATAGAAATATAACTTTCGCGCACACAGCCCCCCCCGTTGATATATCTTGGCCTTCAGCCCGGGCCCCGCACGCCTCGAACTTAAAGCTTTGCTACCGGGTTGGTTGAATTTTCAGACAATACCTCGATCCCATTTAAAGATAGAAATATAACTTTCGCGCACACAGCCCCCCCGTTGATATATCTTGGCCTTCAGCCCGGGCCCCGCACGCCTCGAACTCAAAGCTTTGCTACCGGGTTGGTTGAATTTTCAGACAATACCTCGATCCCATTTAAAGATAGAAATATAACTTTCGCGCACACAGCCCCCCCGTTGATATATCTTGGCCTTCAGCCCGGGCCCCGCACGCCTCGAACTCAAAGCTTTGCTACCGGGTTGGTTGGATTTTCAGACAATACCTCGATCCCATTTAAAGATAGAAATATAACTTTCGCGCACACAGCCCCCCCGTTGATATATCTTGGCCTTCAGCCCGAGCCCCGCACGCCTCGAACTCAAAGCTTTGCTACCGGGTTGGTTGGATTTTCAGACAATACCTCGATCCCATTTAAAGATAGAAATATAACTTTCGCGCACACAGCCCCCCCGTTGATATATCTTGGCCTTCAGCCCGGGCCCCGCACGCCTCGAACTTAAAGCTTTGCTACCGGGTTGGTTGAATTTTCAGACAATACCTCGATCCCATTTAAAGATAGAAATATAACTTTCGCGCACACAGCCCCCCCGTTGATATATCTTGGCCTTCAGCCCGGGCCCCGCACGCCTCGAACTTAAAGCTTTGCTACCGGGTTGGTTGAATTTTCAGACAATACCTCGATCCCATTTAAAGATAGAAATATAACTTTCGCGCACACAGCCCCCCCGTTGATATATCTTGGCCTTCAGCCCGGGCCCCGCACGCCTCGAACTTAAAGCTTTGCTACCGGGTTGGTTGAATTTTCAGACAATACCTCGATCCCATTTAAAGATAGAAATATAACTTTCGCGCACACAGCCCCCCCGTTGATATATCTTGGCCTTCAGCCCGGGCCCCGCACGCCTCGAACTTAAAGCTTTGCTACCGGGTTGGTTGAATTTTCAGACAATACCTCGATCCCATTTAAAGATAGAAATATAACTTTCGCGCACACAGCCCCCCCGTTGATATATCTTGGCCTTCAGCCCGGGCCCCGCACGCCTCGAACTTAAAGCTTTGCTACTGGGTTGGTTGAATTTTCAGACAATACCTCGATCCCATTTAAAGATAGAAATATAACTTTCGCGCACACAGCCCCCCCGTTGATATATCTTGGCCTTCAGCCCGGGCCCCGCACGCCTCGAACTTAAAGCTTTGCTACCGGGTTGGTTGAATTTTCAGACAATACCTCGATCCCATTTAAAGATAGAAATATAACTTTCGCGCACACAGCCCCCCCGTTGATATATCTTGGCCTTCAGCCCGGGCCCCGCACGCCTCGAACTCAAAGCTTTGCTACCGGGTTGGTTGAATTTTCAGACAATACCTCGATCCCATTTAAAGATAGAAATATAACTTTCGCGCACACAGCCCCCCCGTTGATATATCTTGGCCTTCAGCCCGGGCCCCGCACGCCTCGAACTTATAGCTTTGCTACCGGGTTGGTTGAATTTTCAGACAATACCTCGATCCCATTTAAAGATAGAAATATAACTTTCGCGCACACAGCCCCCCCGTTGATATATCTTGGCCTTCAGCCCGGGCCCCGCACGCCTCGAACTCAAAGCTTTGCTACCAGGTTGGTTGAATTTTCAGACAATACCTCGATCCCATTTAAAGATAGAAATATAACTTTCGCGCACACAGCCCCCCCGTTGATATATCTTGGCCTTCAGCCCGGGCCCCGCACGCCTCGAACTCAAAGCTTTGCTACCGGGTTGGTTGAATTTTCAGACAATACCTCGATCCCATTTAAAGATAGAAATATAACTTTCGCGCACACAGCCCCCCCGTTGATATATCTTGGCCTTCAGCCCGGGCCCCGCACGCCTCGAACTCAAAGCTTTGCTACCGGGTTGGTTGAATTTTCAGACAATACCTCGATCCCATTTAAAGATAGAAATATAACTTTCGCGCACACAGCCCCCCCGTTGATATATCTTGGCCTTCAGCCCGGGCCCCGCACGCCTCGAACTCAAAGCTTTGCTACCGGGTTGGTTGAATTTTCAGACAATACCTCGATCCCATTTAAAGATAGAAATATAACTTTCGCGCACACAGCCCCCCCGTTGATATATCTTGGCCTTCAGCCCGGGCCCCGCACGCCTCGAACTTAAAGCTTTGCTACCGGGTTGGTTGAATTTTCAGACAATACCTCGATCCCATTTAAAGATAGAAATATAACTTTCGCGCCCACAGCCCCCCCGTTGATATATCTTGGCCTTCAGCCCGGGCCCCGCACGCCTCGAACTTAAAGCTTTGCTACCGGGTTGGTTGAATTTTCAGACAATACCTCGATCCCATTTAAAGATAGAAATATAACTTTCGCGCACACAGCCCCCCCGTTGATATATCTTGGCCTTCAGCCCGGGCCCCGCACGCCTCGAACTTAAAGCTTTGCTACCGGGTTGGTTGAATTTTCAGACAATACCTCGATCCCATTTAAAGATAGAAATATAACTTTCGCGCACACAGCCCCCCCGTTGATATATCTTGGCCTTCAGCCCGGGCCCCGCACGCCTCGAACTCAAAGCTTTGCTACCGGGTTGGTTGAATTTTCAGACAATACCTCGATCCCATTTAAAGATAGAAATATAACTTTCGCGCACACAGCCCCCCCGTTGATATATCTTGGCCTTCAACCCGGGCCCCGCACGCCTCGAACTTAAAGCTTTGCTACCGGGTTGGTTGAATTTTCAGACAATACCTCGATCCCATTTAAAGACAGAAATATAACTTTCGCGCACACAGCCCCCCCGTTGATATATCTTGGCCTTTAGCCCGGGCCCCGCACGCCTCGAACTTAAAGCTTTGCTACCGGGTTGGTTGAATTTTCAGACAATACCTCGATCCCATTTAAAGACAGAAATATAACTTTCGCGCACACGGCCCCCCCGTTGATATATCTTGGCCTTCATCCCGGGCCCCGCACGCCTCGAACTTAAAGCTTTGCTACCGGGTTGGTTGAATTTTCAGACAATACCTCGATCCCATTTAAAGATAGGAATATAACTTTCGCGCACACAGCCCCCCCGTTGATATATCTTGGCCTTCAGCCCGGGCCCCGCACGCCTCGAACTTAAAGCTTTGCTACCGGGTTGGTTGAATTTTCAGACAATACCTCGATCCCATTTAAAGATAGAAATATAACTTTCGCGCACACAGCCCCCCCGTTGATATATCTTGGCCTTCAGCCCGGGCCCCGCACGCCTCGAACTTAAAGCTTTGCTACCGGGTTGGTTGAATTTTCAGACAATACCTCGATCCCATTTAAAGATAGAAATATAACTTTCGCGCACACAGCCCCCCCCGTTGATATATCTTGGCCTTCAGCCCGGGCCCCGCACGCCTCGAACTTAAAGCTTTGCTACCGGGTTGGTTGAATTTTCAGACAATACCTCGATCCCATTTAAAGATAGAAATATAACTTTCGCGCACACAGCCCCCCCGTTGATATATCTTGGCCTTCAGCCCGGGCCCCGCACGCCTCGAACTCAAAGCTTTGCTACCGGGTTGGTTGAATTTTCAGACAATACCTCGATCCCATTTAAAGATAGAAATATAACTTTCGCGCACACAGCCCCCCCGTTGATATATCTTGGCCTTCAGCCCGGGCCCCGCACGCCTCGAACTCAAAGCTTTGCTACCGGGTTGGTTGGATTTTCAGACAATACCTCGATCCCATTTAAAGATAGAAATATAACTTTCGCGCACACAGCCCCCCCGTTGATATATCTTGGCCTTCAGCCCGGGCCCCGCACGCCTCGAACTCAAAGCTTTGCTACCGGGTTGGTTGGATTTTCAGACAATACCTCGATCCCATTTAAAGATAGAAATATAACTTTCGCGCACAGAGCCCCCCCGTTGATATATCTTGGCCTTCAGCCCGGGCCCCGCACGCCTCGAACTTAAAGCTTTGCTACCGGGTTGGTTGAATTTTCAGACAATACCTCGATCCCATTTAAAGATAGAAATATAACTTTCGCGCACACAGCCCCCCCGTTGATATATCTTGGCCTTCAGCCCGGGCCCCGCACGCCTCGAACTCAAAGCTTTGCTACCGGGTTGGTTGAATTTTCAGACAATACCTCGATCCCATTTAAAGATAGAAATATAACTTTCGCGCACACAGCCCCCCCGTTGATATATCTTGGCCTTCAGCCCGGGCCCCGCACGCCTCGAACTCAAAGCTTTGCTACCGGGTTGGTTGAATTTTCAGACAATACCTCGATCCCATTTAAAGATAGAAATATAACTTTCGCGCACACAGCCCCCCCGTTGATATATCTTGGCCTTCAGCCCGGGCCCCGCACGCCTCGAACTTAAAGCTTTGCTACCGGGTTGGTTGAATTTTCAGACAATACCTCGATCCCATTTAAAGATAGAAATATAACTTTCGCGCCCACAGCCCCCCCGTTGATATATCTTGGCCTTCAGCCCGGGCCCCGCACGCCTCGAACTGAAAGCTTTGCTACCGGGTTGGTTGAATTTTCAGACAATACCTCGATCCCATTTAAAGATAGAAATATAACTTTCGCGCACACAGCCCCCCCGTTGATATATCTTGGCCTTCAGCCCGGGCCCCGCACGCCTCGAACTTAAAGCTTTGCTACCGGGTTGGTTGAATTTTCAGACAATACCTCGATCCCATTTAAAGATAGAAATATAACTTTCGCGCACACAGCCCCCCCGTTGATATATCTTGGCCTTCAGCCCGGGCCCCGCACGCCTCGAACTCAAAGCTTTGCTACCGGGTTGGTTGAATTTTCAGACAATACCTCGATCCCATTTAAAGATAGAAATATAACTTTCGCGCACACAGCCCCCCCGTTGATATATCTTGGCCTTCAACCCGGGCCCCGCACGCCTCGAACTTAAAGCTTTGCTACCGGGTTGGTTGAATTTTCAGACAATACCTCGATCCCATTTAAAGACAGAAATATAACTTTCGCGCACACGGCCCCCCCGTTGATATATCTTGGCCTTTAGCCCGGGCCCCGCACGCCTCGAACTTAAAGCTTTGCTACCGGGTTGGTTGAATTTTCAGACAATACCTCGATCCCATTTAAAGACAGAAATATAACTTTCGCGCACACGGCCCCCCCGTTGATATATCTTGGCCTTCATCCCGGGCCCCGCACGCCTCGAACTTAAAGCTTTGCTACCGGGTTGGTTGAATTTTCAGACAATACCTCGATCCCATTTAAAGATAGAAATATAACTTTCGCGCACACAGCCCCCCCGTTGATATATCTTGGCCTTCAGCCCGGGCCCCGCACGCCTCGAACTTAAAGCTTTGCTACCGGGTTGGTTGAATTTTCAGACAATACCTCGATCCCATTTAAAGATAGAAATATAACTTTCGCGCACACAGCCCCCCCGTTGATATATCTTGGCCTTCAGCCCGGGCCCCGCACGCCTCGAACTTAAAGCTTTGCTACCGGGTTGGTTGAATTTTCAGACAATACCTCGATCCCATTTAAAGATAGAAATATAACTTTCGCGCACACAGCCCCCCCGTTGATATATCTTGGCCTTCAGCCCGGGCCCCGCACGCCTCGAACTTAAAGCTTTGCTACCGGGTTGGTTGAATTTTCAGACAATACCTCGATCCCATTTAAAGATAGAAATATAACTTTCGCGCACACAGCCCCCCCGTTGATATATCTTGGCCTTCAGCCCGGGCCCCGCACGCCTCGAACTCAAAGCTTTGCTACCGGGTTGGTTGAATTTTCAGACAATACCTCGATCCCATTTAAAGATAGAAATATAACTTTCGCGCACACAGCCCCCCCGTTGATATATCTTGGCCTTCAGCCCGGGCCCCGCACGCCTCGAACTCAAAGCTTTGCTACCGGGTTGGTTGGATTTTCAGACAATACCTCGATCCCATTTAAAGATAGAAATATAACTTTCGCGCACACAGCCCCCCCGTTGATATATCTTGGCCTTCAGCCCGGGCCCCGCATGCCTCGAACTCAAAGCTTTGCTACCGGGTTGGTTGGATTTTCAGACAATACCTCGATCCCATTTAAAGATAGAAATATAACTTTCGCGCACAGAGCCCCCCCGTTGATATATCTTGGCCTTCAGCCCGGGCCCCGCACGCCTCGAACTTAAAGCTTTGCTACCGGGTTGGTTGAATTTTCAGACAATACCTCGATCCCATTTAAAGATAGAAATATAACTTTCGCGCACACAGCCCCCCCGTTGATATATCTTGGCCTTCAGCCCGGGCCCCGCACGCCTCGAACTTAAAGCTTTGCTACCGGGTTGGTTGAATTTTCAGACAATACCTCGATCCCATTTAAAGATAGAAATATAACTTTCGCGCACACAGCCCCCCCGTTGATATATCTTGGCCTTCAGCCCGGGCCCCGCACGCCTCGAACTTAAAGCTTTGCTACCGGGTTGGTTGAATTTTCAGACAATACCTCGATCCCATTTAAAGATAGAAATATAACTTTCGCGCACACAGCCCCCCCGTTGATATATCTTGGCCTTCAGCCCGGGCCCCGCACGCCTCGAACTTAAAGCTTTGCTACCGGGTTGGTTGAATTTTCAGACAATACCTCGATCCCATTTAAAGATAGAAATATAACTTTCGCGCACACAGCCCCCCCCTTGATATATCTTGGCCTTCAGCCCGGGCCCCGCACGCCTCGAACTTAAAGCTTTGCTACCGGGTTGGTTGAATTTTCAGACAATACCTCGATCCCATTTAAAGATAGAAATATAACTTTCGCGCACACAGCCCCCCCGTTGATATATCTTGGCCTTCAGCCCGGGCCCCGCACGCCTCGAACTTAAAGCTTTGCTACCGGGTTGGTTGAATTTTCAGACAATACCTCGATCCCATTTAAAGATAGAAATATAACTTTCGCGCACACAGCCCCCCCGTTGATATATCTTGGCCTTCAGCCCGGGCCCCGCACGCCTCGAACTCAAAGCTTTGCTACCGGGTTGGTTGAATTTTCAGACAATACCTCGATCCCATTTAAAGATAGAAATATAACTTTCGCGCACACAGCCCCCCCGTTGATATATCTTGGCCTTCAGCCCGGGCCCCGCACGCCTCGAACTTATAGCTTTGCTACCGGGTTGGTTGAATTTTCAGACAATACCTCGATCCCATTTAAAGATAGAAATATAACTTTCGCGCACACAGCCCCCCCGTTGATATATCTTGGCCTTCAGCCCGGGCCCCGCACGCCTCGAACTCAAAGCTTTGCTACCGGGTTGGTTGAATTTTCAGACAATACCTCGATCCCATTTAAAGATAGAAATATAACTTTCGCGCACACAGCCCCCCCGTTGATATATCTTGGCCTTCAGCCCGGGCCCCGCACGCCTCGAACTCAAAGCTTTGCTACCGGGTTGGTTGAATTTTCAGACAATACCTCGATCCCATTTAAAGATAGAAATATAACTTTCGCGCACACAGCCCCCCCGTTGATATATCTTGGCCTTCAGCCCGGGCCCCGCACGCCTCGAACTCAAAGCTTTGCTACCGGGTTGGTTGAATTTTCAGACAATACCTCGATCCCATTTAAAGATAGAAATATAACTTTCGCGCACACAGCCCCCCCGTTGATATATCTTGGCCTTCAGCCCGGGCCCCGCACGCCTCGAACTTATAGCTTTGCTACCGGGTTGGTTGAATTTTCAGACAATACCTCGATCCCATTTAAAGATAGAAATATAACTTTCGCGCACACAGCCCCCCCGTTGATATATCTTGGCCTTCAGCCCGGGCCCCGCACGCCTCGAACTCAAAGCTTTGCTACCGGGTTGGTTGAATTTTCAGACAATACCTCGATCCCATTTAAAGATAGAAATATAACTTTCGCGCACACAGCCCCCCCGTTGATATATCTTGGCCTTCAGCCCGGGCCCCGCACGCCTCGAACTCAAAGCTTTGCTACCGGGTTGGTTGAATTTTCAGACAATACCTCGATCCCATTTAAAGATAGAAATATAACTTTCGCGCACACAGCCCCCCCGTTGATATATCTTGGCCTTCAGCCCGGGCCCCGCACGCCTCGAACTCAAAGCTTTGCTACCGGGTTGGTTGAATTTTCAGACAATACCTCGATCCCATTTAAAGATAGAAATATAACTTTCGCGCACACAGCCCCCCCGTTGATATATCTTGGCCTTCAGCCCGGGCCCCGCACGCCTCGAACTCAAAGCTTTGCTACCGGGTTGGTTGAATTTTCAGACAATACCTCGATCCCATTTAAAGATAGAAATATAACTTTCGCGCACACAGCCCCCCCGTTGATATATCTTGGCCTTCAGCCCGGGCCCCGCACGCCTCGAACTTAAAGCTTTGCTACCGGGTTGGTTGAATTTTCAGACAATACCTCGATCCCATTTAAAGATAGAAATATAACTTTCGCGCCCACAGCCCCCCCGTTGATATATCTTGGCCTTCAGCCCGGGCCCCGCACGCCTCGAACTTAAAGCTTTGCTACCGGGTTGGTTGAATTTTCAGACAATACCTCGATCCCATTTAAAGATAGAAATATAACTTTCGCGCACACAGCCCCCCCGTTGATATATCTTGGCCTTCAGCCCGGGCCCCGCACGCCTCGAACTTAGAGCTTTGCTACCGGGTTGGTTGAATTTTCAGACAATACCTCGATCCCATTTAAAGATAGAAATATAACTTTCGCGCACACAGCCCCCCCGTTGATATATCTTGGCCTTCAGCCCGGGCCCCGCACGCCTCGAACTTAAAGCTTTGCTACCGGGTTGGTTGAATTTTCAGACAATACCTCGATCCCATTTAAAGATAGAAATATAACTTTCGCGCACACAGCCCCCCCGTTGATATATCTTGGCCTTCAGCCCGGGCCCCGCACGCCTCGAACTCAAAGCTTTGCTACCGGGTTGGTTGAATTTTCAGACAATACCTCGATCCCATTTAAAGATAGAAATATAACTTTCGCGCACACAGCCCCCCCGTTGATATATCTTGGCCTTCAGCCCGGGCCCCGCACGCCTCGAACTCAAAGCTTTGCTACCGGGTTGGTTGAATTTTCAGACAATACCTCGATCCCATTTAGAGATAGAAATATAACTTTCGCGCACACAGCCCCCCCGTTGATATATCTTGGCCTTCAGCCCGGGCCCCGCACGCCTCGAACTCAAAGCTTTGCTACCGGGTTGGTTGAATTTTCAGACAATACCTCGATCCCATTTAAAGATAGAAATATAACTTTCGCGCACACAGCCCCCCCGTTGATATATCTTGGCCTTCAGCCCGGGCCCCGCACGCCTCGAACTTAAAGCTTTGCTACCGGGTTGGTTGAATTTTCAGACAATACCTCGATCCCATTTAAAGATAGAAATATAACTTTCGCGCACACAGCCCCCCCGTTGATATATCTTGGCCTTCAGCCCGGGCCCCGCACGCCTCGAACTTAAAGCTTTGCTACCGGGTTGGTTGAATTTTCAGACAATACCTCGATCCCATTTAAAGATAGAAATATAACTTTCTCGCACACAGCCCCCCCGTTGATATATCTTGGCCTTCAGCCCGGGCCCCGCACGCCTCGAACTTAAAGCTTTGCTACCGGGTTGGTTGAATTTTCAGACAATACCTCGATCCCATTTAAAGATAGAAATATAACTTTCGCGCACACAGCCCCCCCGTTGATATATCTTGGCCTTCAGCCCGGGCCCCGCACGCCTCGAACTTAAAGCTTTGCTACCGGGTTGGTTGAATTTTCAGACAATACCTCGATCCCATTTAAAGATAGAAATATAACTTTCGCGCACACAGCCCCCCCGTTGATATATCTTGGCCTTCAGCCCGGGCCCCGCACGCCTCGAACTCAAAGCTTTGCTACCGGGTTGGTTGAATTTTCAGACAATACCTCGATCCCATTTAAAGATAGAAATATAACTTTCGCGCACACAGCCCCCCCGTTGATATATCTTGGCCTTCAGCCCGGGCCCCGCACGCCTCGAACTTAAAGCTTTGCTACCGGGTTGGTTGAATTTTCAGACAATACCTCGATCCCATTTAAAGATAGAAATATAACTTTCGCGCACACAGCCCCCCCGTTGATATATCTTGGCCTTCAGCCCGGGCCCCGCACGCCTCGAACTCAAAGCTTTGCTACCGGGTTGGTTGAATTTTCAGACAATACCTCGATCCCATTTAAAGATAGAAATATAACTTTCGCGCACACAGCCCCCCCGTTGATATATCTTGGCCTTCAGCCCGGGCCCCGCACGCCTCGAACTTAAAGCTTTGCTACCGGGTTGGTTGAATTTTCAGACAATACCTCGATCCCATTTAAAGATAGAAATATAACTTTCGCGCACACAGCCCCCCCGTTGATATATCTTGGCCTTCAGCCCGGGCCCCGCACGCCTCGAACTTAGAGCTTTGCTACCGGGTTGGTTGAATTTTCAGACAATACCTCGATCCCATTTAAAGATAGAAATATAACTTTCGCGCACACAGCCCCCCCTTTGATATATCTTGGCCTTCAGCCCGGGCCCCGCACGCCTCGAACTCAAAGCTTTGCTACCGGGTTGGTTGAATTTTCAGACAATACCTCGATCCCATTTAAAGATAGAAATATAACTTTCGCGCACACAGCCCCCCCGTTGATATATCTTGGCCTTCAGCCCGGGCCCCGCACGCCTCGAACTTAAAGCTTTGCTACCGGGTTGGTTGAATTTTCAGACAATACCTCGATCCCATTTAAAGATAGAAATATAACTTTCGCGCACACAGCCCCCCCGTTGATATATCTTGGCCTTCAGCCCGGGCCCTGCACGCCTCGAACTTAAAGCTTTGCTACCGGGTTGGTTGAATTTTCAGACAATACCTCGATCCCATTTAAAGATAGAAATATAACTTTCGCGCACACAGCCCCCCCGTTGATATATCTTGGCCTTCAGCCCAGGCCCCGCACGCCTTGAACTTAAAGCTTTGCTACCGGGTTGGTTGAATTTTCAGACAATACCTCGATCCCATTTAAAGATAGAAATATAACTTTTGCGCACACAACCCCCCCGTTGATATATCTTGGCCTTCAGCCCGGGCCCCGCACGCCTCGAACTTAAAGCTTTGCTACCGGGTTGGTTGAATTTTCAGACAATACCTCGATCCCATTTAAAGATAGAAATATAACTTTCGCGCACACAGCCCCCCCGTTGATATATCTTGGCCTTCAGCCCGGGCCCCGCACGCCTCGAACTTAAAGCTTTGCTACCGGGTTGGTTGAATTTTCAGACAATACCTCGATCCCATTTAAAGATAGAAATATAACTTTCGCGCACACAGCCCCCCCGTTGATATATCTTGGCCTTCAGCCCGGGCCCCGCACGCCTCGAACTCAAAGCTTTGCTACCGGGTTGGTTGAATTTTCAGACAATACCTCGATCCCATTTAAAGATAGAAATATAACTTTCGCGCACACAGCCCCCCCGTTGATATATCTTGGCCTTCAGCCCGGGCCCCGCACGCCTCGAACTCAAAGCTTTGCTACCGGGTTGGTTGAATTTTCAGACAATACCTCGATCCCATTTAAAGATAGAAATATAACTTTCGCGCACACAGCCCCCCCGTTGATATATCTTGGCCTTCAGCCCGGGCCCCGCACGCCTCGAACTCAAAGCTTTGCTACCGGGTTGGTTGAATTTCCAGACAATACCTCGATCCCATTTAAAGATAGAAATATAACTTTCGCGCACACAGCCCCCCCGTTGATATATCTTGGCCTTCAGCCCGGGCCCCGCACGCCTCGAACTCAAAGCTTTGCTACCAGGTTGGTTGAATTTTCAGACAATACCTCGATCCCATTTAAAGATAGAAATATAACTTTCGCGCACACAGCCCCCACGTTGATATATCTTGGCCTTCAGCCCGGGCCCCGCACGCCTCGAACTTAAAGCTTTGCTACCGGGTTGGTTGAATTTTCAGACAATACCTCGATCCCATTTAAAGATAGAAATATAACTTTCGCGCACACAGCCCCCCCGTTGATATATCTTGGCCTTCAGCCCGGGCCCCGCACGCCTCGAACTTAAAGCTTTGCTACCGGGTTGGTTGAATTTTCAGACAATACCTCGATCCCATTTAAAGATAGAAATATAACTTTCGCGCACAGAGCCCCCCCGTTGATATATCTTGGCCTTCAGCCCGGGCCCCGCACGCCTCGAACTTAAAACTTTGCTACCGGGTTGGTTGAATTTTCAGACAATACCTCCATCCCATTTAAAGATAGAAATATAACTTTCGCGCACACAGCCCCCCCGTTGATATATCTTGGCCTTCAGCCCGGGCCCCGCACGCCTCGAACTTAAAGCTTTGCTACCGGGTTGGTTGAATTTTCAGACAATACCTCGATCCCATTTAAAGATAGAAATATAGCTTTCGCGCACACAGCCCCCCCGTTGATATATCTTGGCCTTCAGCCCGGGCCCCGCACGCCTCGAACTTAAAGCTTTGCTACCGGGTTGGTTGAATTTTCAGGCAATACCTCGATCCCATTTAAAGATAGAAATATAACTTTCGTGCACACAGCCCCCACGTTGATATATCTTGGCCTTCAGCCCGGGCCCCGCACGCCTCGAACTTAAAGCTTTGCTACCGGGTTGGTTGAATTTTCAGACAATACCTCGATCCCATTTAAAGATAGAAATATAACTTTCGCGCACACAGCCCCCCCGTTGATATATCTTGGCCTTCAGCCCGGGCCCCGCACGCCTCGAACTTAAAGCTTTGCTACCGGGTTGGTTGAATTTTCAGACAATACCTCGATCCCATTTAAAGATAGAAATATAACTTTCGCGCACACAGCCCCCCCGTTGATATATCTTGGCCTTCAGCCCGGGCCCCGCACGCCTCGAACTTAAAGCTTTGCTACCGGGTTGGTTGAATTTTCAGACAATACCTCGATCCCATTTAAAGATAGAAATATAACTTTCGCGCACACAGCCCCCCCGTTGATATATCTTGGCCTTCAGCCCGGGCCCCGCACGCCTCGAACTTAAAGCTTTGCTACCGGGTTGGTTGAATTTTCAGACAATACCTCGATCCCATTTAAAGATAGAAATATAGCTTTCGCGCACACAGCCCCCCCGTTGATATATCTTGGCCTTCAGCCCGGGCCCCGCACGCCTCGAACTTAAAGCTTTGCTACCGGGTTGGTTGAATTTTCAGACAATACCTCGATCCCATTTAAAGATAGAAATATAACTTCCGCGCACACAGCCCCCCCGTTGATATATCTTGGCCTTCAGCCCGGGCCCGGCACGCCTCGAACTTAAAGCTTTGCTACCGGGTTGGTTGAATTTTCAGACAATACCTCGATCCCATTTAAAGATAGAAATATAACTTTCGCGCACACAGCCCCCCCGTTGATATATCTTGGCCTTCAGCCCGGGCCCCGCACGCCTCGAACTTAAAGCTTTGCTACCGGGTTGGTTGAATTTTCAGACAATACCTCGATCCCATTTAAAGATAGAAATATAGCTTTCGCGCACACAGCCCCCCCGTTGATATATCTTGGCCTTCAGCCCGGGCCCCGCACGCCTCGAACTTAAAGCTTTGCTACCGGGTTGGTTGAATTTTCAGACAATACCTCGATCCCATTTAAAGATAGAAATATAGCTTTCGCGCACACAGCCCCCCCGTTGATATATCTTGGCCTTTCAGCCCGGGCCCCGCACGCCTCGAACTTAAAGCTTTGCTACCGGGTTGGTTGAATTTTCAGACAATACCTCGATCCCATTTAAAGATAGAAATATAGCTTTCGCGCACACAGCCCCCCCGTTGATATATCTTGGCCTTCAGCCCGGGCCCCGCACGCCTCGAACTTAAAGCTTTGCTACCGGGTTGGTTGAATTTTCAGACAATACCTCGATCCCATTTAAAGATAGAAATATAACTTTCGCGCACACAGCCCCCCCGTTGATATATCTTGGCATTCAGCCCGGGCCCTGCACGCCTCGAACTTAAAGCTTTGCTACCGGGTTGGTTGAATTTTCAGACAATACCTCGATCCCATTTAAAGATAGAAATATAACTTTCGCGCACACAGCCCCCCCGTTGATATATCTTGGCCTTCAGCCCGGGCCCCGCACGCCTCGAACTTAAAGCTTTGCTACCGGGTTGGTTGAATTTTCAGACAATACCTCGATCCCATTTAAAGATAGAAATATAGCTTTCGCGCACACAGCCCCCCCGTTGATATATCTTGGCCTTCAGCCCGGGCCCCGCACGCCTCGAACTTAAAGCTTTGCTACCGGGTTGGTTGAATTTTGAGACAATACCTCGATCCCATTTAAAGATAGAAATATAGCTTTCGCGCACACAGCCCCCCCGTTGATATATCTTGGCCTTTCAGCCCGGGCCCCGCACGCCTCGAACTCAAAGCTTTGCTACCGGGTTGGTTGAATTTTCAGACAATACCTCGATCCCATTTAAAGATAGAAATATAACTTTCGCGCACACAGCCCCCCCGTTGATATATCTTGGCCTTCAGCCCGGGCCCCGCACGCCTCGAACTTAAAGCTTTGCTACCGGGTTGGTTGAATTTTCAGACAATACCTCAATCCCATTTAAAGATAGAAATATAGCTTTCGCGCACACAGCCCCCCCGTTGATATATCTTGGCCTTCAGCCCGGGCCCCGCACGCCTCGAACTTAAAGCTTTGCTACCGGGTTGGTTGAATTTTCAGACAATACCTCGATCCCATTTAAAGATGGAAATATAACTTTCGCGCACACAGCCCCCCCGTTGATATATCTTGGCCTTCAGCCCGGGCCCCGCACGCCTCGAACTTAAAGCTTTGCTACCGGGTTGGTTGAATTTTCAGACAATACCTCGATCCCATTTAAAGATAGAAATATAACTTTCGCGCACACAGCCCCCCCGTTGATATATCTTGGCCTTCAGCCCGGGCCCCGCACGCCTCGAACTTAAAGCTTTGCTACCGGGTTGGTTGAATTTTCAGACAATACCTCGATCCCATTTAAAGATAGAAATATAACTTTCGCGCACACAGCCCCCCCGTTGATATATCTTGGCCTTCAGCCCGGGCCCCGCACGCCTCGAACTCAAAGCTTTGCTACCGGGTTGGTTGAATTTTCAGACAATACCTCGATCCCATTTAAAGATAGAAATATAGCTTTCGCGCACACAGCCCCCCCGTTGATATATCTTGGCCTTCAGCCCGGGCCCCGCACGCCTCGAACTTAAAGCTTTGCTACCGGGTTGGTTGAATTTTCAGACAATACCTCGATCCCATTTAAAGATAGAAATATAGCTTTCGCGCACACAGCCCCCCCGTTGATATATCTTGGCCTTCAGCCCGCGCCCCGCACGCCTCGAACTTAAAGCTTTGCTACCGGGTTGGTTGAATTTTCAGACAATACCTCGATCCCATTTAAAGATAGAAATATAGCTTTCGCGCACACAGCCCCCCCGTTGATATATCTTGGCCTTCAGCCCGGGCCCTGCACGCCTCGAACTTAAAGCTTTGCTACCGGGTTGGTTGAATTTTCAGACAATACCTCGATCCCATTTAAAGATAGAAATATAACTTTCGCGCACACAGCCCCCCCGTTGATATATCTTGGCCTTCAGCTCGGGCCCCGCACGCCTCGAACTTAAAGCTTTGCTACCGGGTTGGTTGAATTTTCAGACAATACATCGATCCCATTTAAAGATAGAAATATAGCTTTCGCGCACACAGCCCCCCCGTTGATATATCTTGGCCTTCAGCCCGGGCCCCGCACGCCTCGAACTTAAAGCTTTGCTACCGGGTTGGTTGAATTTTCAGACAATACCTCGATCCCATTTAAAGATAGAAATATAGCTTTCGCGCACACAGCCCCCCCGTTGATATATCTTGGCCTTTCAGCCCGGGCCCCGCACGCCTCGAACTTAAAGCTTTGCTACCGGGTTGGTTGAATTTTCAGACAATACCTCGATCCCATTTAAAGATAGAAATATAGCTTTCGCGCACACAGCCCCCCCGTTGATATATCTTGGCCTTCAGCCCGGGCCCCGCACGCCTCGAACTTAAAGCTTTGCTACCGGGTTGGTTGAATTTTCAGACAATACCTCGATCCCATTTAAAGATAGAAATATAGCTTTCGCGCACACAGCCCCCCCGTTGATATATCTTGGCCTTCAGCCCGCGCCCCGCACGCCTCGAACTTAAAGCTTTGCTACCGGGTTGGTTGAATTTTCAGACAATACCTCGATCCCATTTAAAGATAGAAATATAGCTTTCGCGCACACAGCCCCCCCGTTGATATATCTTGGCCTTCAGCCCGGGCCCCGCACGCCTCGAACTTAAAGCTTTGCTACCGGGTTGGTTGAATTTTGAGACAATACCTCGATCCCATTTAAAGATAGAAATATAGCTTTCGCGCACACAGCCCCCCCGTTGATATATCTTGGCCTTTCAGCCCGGGCCCCGCACGCCTCGAACTTAAAGCTTTGCTACCGGGTTGGTTGAATTTTCAGACAATACCTCGATCCCATTTAAAGATAGAAATATAGCTTTCGCGCACACAGCCCCCCCGTTGATATATCTTGGCCTTCAGCCCGGGCCCCGCACGCCTCGAACTTAAAGCTTTGCTACCGGGTTGGTTGAATTTTCAGACAATACCTCGATCCCATTTAAAGATAGAAATATAGCTTTCGCGCACACAGCCCCCCCGTTGATATATCTTGGCCTTCAGCCCGCGCCCCGCACGCCTCGAACTTAAAGCTTTGCTACCGGGTTGGTTGAATTTTCAGACAATACCTCGATCCCATTTAAAGATAGAAATATAGCTTTCGCGCACACAGCCCCCCCGTTGATATATCTTGGCCTTCAGCCCGGGCCCCGCACGCCTCGAACTTAAAGCTTTGCTACCGGGTTGGTTGAATTTTCAGACAATACCTCGATCCCATTTAAAGATAGAAATATAACTTTCGCGCACACAGCCCCCCCGTTGATATATCTTGGCCTTCAGCCCGGGCCCCGCACGCCTCGAACTTAAAGCTTTGCTACCGGGTTGGTTGAATTTTCAGGCAATACCTCGATCCCATTTAAAGATAGAAATATAACTTTCGCGCACACAGCCCCCACGTTGATATATCTTGGCCTTCAGCCCGGGCCCCGCACGCCTCGAACTTAAAGCTTTGCTACCGGGTTGGTTGAATTTTCAGACAATACCTCGATCCCATTTAAAGATAGAAATATAACTTTCGCGCACACAGCCCCCCCGTTGATATATCTTGGCCTTCAGCCCGGGCCCCGCACGCCTCGAACTTAAAGCTTTGCTACCGGGTTGGTTGAATTTTCAGACAATACCTCGATCCCATTTAAAGATAGAAATATAACTTTCGCGCACACAGCCCCCCCGTTGATATATCTTGGCCTTCAGCCCGGGCCCCGCACGCCTCGAACTTAAAACTTTGCTACCGGGTTGGTTGAATTTTCAGACAATACCTCGATCCCATTTAAAGATAGAAATATAACTTTCGCGCACACAGCCCCCCCGTTGATATATCTTGGCCTTCAGCCCGGGCCCCGCACGCCTCGAACTTAAAGCTTTGCTACCGGGTTGGTTGAATTTTCAGACAATACCTCGATCCCATTTAAAGATAGAAATATAGCTTTCGCGCACACAGCCCCCCCGTTGATATATCTTGGCCTTCAGCCCGGGCCCCGCACGCCTCGAACTTAAAGCTTTGCTACCGGGTTGGTTGAATTTTCAGGCAATACCTCGATCCCATTTAAAGATAGAAATATAACTTTCGTGCACACAGCCCCCACGTTGATATATCTTGGCCTTCAGCCCGGGCCCCGCACGCCTCGAACTTAAAGCTTTGCTACCGGGTTGGTTGAATTTTCAGACAATACCTCGATCCCATTTAAAGATAGAAATATAACTTTCGCGCACACAGCCCCCCCGTTGATATATCTTGGCCTTCAGCCCGGGCCCCGCACGCCTCGAACTTAAAGCTTTGCTACCGGGTTGGTTGAATTTTCAGACAATACCTCGATCCCATTTAAAGATAGAAATATAACTTTCGCGCACACAGCCCCCCCGTTGATATATCTTGGCCTTCAGCCCGGGCCCCGCACGCCTCGAACTTAAAGCTTTGCTACCGGGTTGGTTGAATTTTCAGACAATACCTCGATCCCATTTAAAGATAGAAATATAACTTTCGCGCACACAGCCCCCCCGTTGATATATCTTGGCCTTCAGCCCGGGCCCCGCACGCCTCGAACTTAAAGCTTTGCTACCGGGTTGGTTGAATTTTCAGACAATACCTCGATCCCATTTAAAGATAGAAATATAACTTTCGCGCACACAGCCCCCCCGTTGATATATCTTGGCCTTCAGCCCGGGCCCCGCACGCCTCGAACTTAAAGCTTTGCTACCGGGTTGGTTGAATTTTCAGACAATACCTCGATCCCATTTAAAGATAGAAATATAACTTTCGCGCACACAGCCCCCCCCTTGATATATCTTGGCCTTCAGCCCGGGCCCCGCACGCCTCGAACTTAAAGCTTTGCTACCGGGTTGGTTGAATTTTCAGACAATACCTCGATCCCATTTAAAGATAGAAATATAACTTTCGCGCACACAGCCCCCCCGTTGATATATCTTGGCCTTCAGCCCGGGCCCCGCACGCCTCGAACTTAAAGCTTTGCTACCGGGTTGGTTGAATTTTCAGACAATACCTCGATCCCATTTAAAGATAGAAATATAACTTTCGCGCACACAGCCCCCCCGTTGATATATCTTGGCCTTCAGCCCGGGCCCCGCACGCCTCGAACTCAAAGCTTTGCTACCGGGTTGGTTGAATTTTCAGACAATACCTCGATCCCATTTAAAGATAGAAATATAACTTTCGCGCACACAGCCCCCCCGTTGATATATCTTGGCCTTCAGCCCGGGCCCCGCACGCCTCGAACTTATAGCTTTGCTACCGGGTTGGTTGAATTTTCAGACAATACCTCGATCCCATTTAAAGATAGAAATATAACTTTCGCGCACACAGCCCCCCCGTTGATATATCTTGGCCTTCAGCCCGGGCCCCGCACGCCTCGAACTCAAAGCTTTGCTACCGGGTTGGTTGAATTTTCAGACAATACCTCGATCCCATTTAAAGATAGAAATATAACTTTCGCGCACACAGCCCCCCCGTTGATATATCTTGGCCTTCAGCCCGGGCCCCGCACGCCTCGAACTCAAAGCTTTGCTACCGGGTTGGTTGAATTTTCAGACAATACCTCGATCCCATTTAAAGATAGAAATATAACTTTCGCGCACACAGCCCCCCCGTTGATATATCTTGGCCTTCAGCCCGGGCCCCGCACGCCTCGAACTCAAAGCTTTGCTACCGGGTTGGTTGAATTTTCAGACAATACCTCGATCCCATTTAAAGATAGAAATATAACTTTCGCGCACACAGCCCCCCCGTTGATATATCTTGGCCTTCAGCCCGGGCCCCGCACGCCTCGAACTTATAGCTTTGCTACCGGGTTGGTTGAATTTTCAGACAATACCTCGATCCCATTTAAAGATAGAAATATAACTTTCGCGCACACAGCCCCCCCGTTGATATATCTTGGCCTTCAGCCCGGGCCCCGCACGCCTCGAACTCAAAGCTTTGCTACCGGGTTGGTTGAATTTTCAGACAATACCTCGATCCCATTTAAAGATAGAAATATAACTTTCGCGCACACAGCCCCCCCGTTGATATATCTTGGCCTTCAGCCCGGGCCCCGCACGCCTCGAACTCAAAGCTTTGCTACCGGGTTGGTTGAATTTTCAGACAATACCTCGATCCCATTTAAAGATAGAAATATAACTTTCGCGCACACAGCCCCCCCGTTGATATATCTTGGCCTTCAGCCCGGGCCCCGCACGCCTCGAACTCAAAGCTTTGCTACCGGGTTGGTTGAATTTTCAGACAATACCTCGATCCCATTTAAAGATAGAAATATAACTTTCGCGCACACAGCCCCCCCGTTGATATATCTTGGCCTTCAGCCCGGGCCCCGCACGCCTCGAACTCAAAGCTTTGCTACCGGGTTGGTTGAATTTTCAGACAATACCTCGATCCCATTTAAAGATAGAAATATAACTTTCGCGCACACAGCCCCCCCGTTGATATATCTTGGCCTTCAGCCCGGGCCCCGCACGCCTCGAACTTAAAGCTTTGCTACCGGGTTGGTTGAATTTTCAGACAATACCTCGATCCCATTTAAAGATAGAAATATAACTTTCGCGCCCACAGCCCCCCCGTTGATATATCTTGGCCTTCAGCCCGGGCCCCGCACGCCTCGAACTTAAAGCTTTGCTACCGGGTTGGTTGAATTTTCAGACAATACCTCGATCCCATTTAAAGATAGAAATATAACTTTCGCGCACACAGCCCCCCCGTTGATATATCTTGGCCTTCAGCCCGGGCCCCGCACGCCTCGAACTTAAAGCTTTGCTACCGGGTTGGTTGAATTTTCAGACAATACCTCGATCCCATTTAAAGATAGAAATATAACTTTCGCGCACACAGCCCCCCCGTTGATATATCTTGGCCTTCAGCCCGGGCCCCGCACGCCTCGAACTTAAAGCTTTGCTACCGGGTTGGTTGAATTTTCAGACAATACCTCGATCCCATTTAAAGATAGAAATATAACTTTCGCGCACACAGCCCCCCCGTTGATATATCTTGGCCTTCAGCCCGGGCCCCGCACGCCTCGAACTCAAAGCTTTGCTACCGGGTTGGTTGAATTTTCAGACAATACCTCGATCCCATTTAAAGATAGAAATATAACTTTCGCGCACACAGCCCCCCCGTTGATATATCTTGGCCTTCAGCCCGGGCCCCGCACGCCTCGAACTCAAAGCTTTGCTACCGGGTTGGTTGAATTTTCAGACAATACCTCGATCCCATTTAAAGATAGAAATATAACTTTCGCGCACACAGCCCCCCCGTTGATATATCTTGGCCTTCAGCCCGGGCCCCGCACGCCTCGAACTCAAAGCTTTGCTACCGGGTTGGTTGAATTTTCAGACAATACCTCGATCCCATTTAAAGATAGAAATATAACTTTCGCGCACACAGCCCCCCCGTTGATATATCTTGGCCTTCAGCCCGGGCCCCGCACGCCTCGAACTTAAAGCTTTGCTACCGGGTTGGTTGAATTTTCAGACAATACCTCGATCCCATTTAAAGATAGAAATATAACTTTCGCGCACACAGCCCCCCCGTTGATATATCTTGGCCTTCAGCCCGGGCCCCGCACGCCTCGAACTTAAAGCTTTGCTACCGGGTTGGTTGAATTTTCAGACAATACCTCGATCCCATTTAAAGATAGAAATATAACTTTCTCGCACACAGCCCCCCCGTTGATATATCTTGGCCTTCAGCCCGGGCCCCGCACGCCTCGAACTTAAAGCTTTGCTACCGGGTTGGTTGAATTTTCAGACAATACCTCGATCCCATTTAAAGATAGAAATATAACTTTCGCGCACACAGCCCCCCCGTTGATATATCTTGGCCTTCAGCCCGGGCCCTGCACGCCTCGAACTTAAAGCTTTGCTACCGGGTTGGTTGAATTTTCAGACAATACCTCGATCCCATTTAAAGATAGAAATATAACTTTCGCGCACACAGCCCCCCCGTTGATATATCTTGGCCTTCAGCCCGGGCCCCGCACGCCTCGAACTCAAAGCTTTGCTACCGGGTTGGTTGAATTTTCAGACAATACCTCGATCCCATTTAAAGATAGAAATATAACTTTCGCGCACACAGCCCCCCCGTTGATATATCTTGGCCTTCAGCCCGGGCCCCGCACGCCTCGAACTTAAAGCTTTGCTACCGGGTTGGTTGAATTTTCAGACAATACCTCGATCCCATTTAAAGATAGAAATATAACTTTCGCGCACACAGCCCCCCCGTTGATATATCTTGGCCTTCAGCCCGGGCCCCGCACGCCTCGAACTCAAAGCTTTGCTACCGGGTTGGTTGAATTTTCAGACAATACCTCGATCCCATTTAAAGATAGAAATATAACTTTCGCGCACACAGCCCCCCCGTTGATATATCTTGGCCTTCAGCCCGGGCCCCGCACGCCTCGAACTTAAAGCTTTGCTACCGGGTTGGTTGAATTTTCAGACAATACCTCGATCCCATTTAAAGATAGAAATATAACTTTCGCGCACACAGCCCCCCCGTTGATATATCTTGGCCTTCAGCCCGGGCCCCGCACGCCTCGAACTTAGAGCTTTGCTACCGGGTTGGTTGAATTTTCAGACAATACCTCGATCCCATTTAAAGATAGAAATATAACTTTCGCGCACACAGCCCCCCCTTTGATATATCTTGGCCTTCAGCCCGGGCCCCGCACGCCTCGAACTCAAAGCTTTGCTACCGGGTTGGTTGAATTTTCAGACAATACCTCGATCCCATTTAAAGATAGAAATATAACTTTCGCGCACACAGCCCCCCCGTTGATATATCTTGGCCTTCAGCCCGGGCCCCGCACGCCTCGAACTTAAAGCTTTGCTACCGGGTTGGTTGAATTTTCAGACAATACCTCGATCCCATTTAAAGATAGAAATATAACTTTCGCGCACACAGCCCCCCCGTTGATATATCTTGGCCTTCAGCCCGGGCCCTGCACGCCTCGAACTTAAAGCTTTGCTACCGGGTTGGTTGAATTTTCAGACAATACCTCGATCCCATTTAAAGATAGAAATATAACTTTCGCGCACACAGCCCCCCCGTTGATATATCTTGGCCTTCAGCCCAGGCCCCGCACGCCTTGAACTTAAAGCTTTGCTACCGGGTTGGTTGAATTTTCAGACAATACCTCGATCCCATTTAAAGATAGAAATATAACTTTTGCGCACACAACCCCCCCGTTGATATATCTTGGCCTTCAGCCCGGGCCCCGCACGCCTCGAACTTAAAGCTTTGCTACCGGGTTGGTTGAATTTTCAGACAATACCTCGATCCCATTTAAAGATAGAAATATAACTTTCGCGCACACAGCCCCCCCGTTGATATATCTTGGCCTTCAGCCCGGGCCCCGCACGCCTCGAACTTAAAGCTTTGCTACCGGGTTGGTTGAATTTTCAGACAATACCTCGATCCCATTTAAAGATAGAAATATAACTTTCGCGCACACAGCCCCCCCGTTGATATATCTTGGCCTTCAGCCCGGGCCCCGCACGCCTCGAACTCAAAGCTTTGCTACCGGGTTGGTTGAATTTTCAGACAATACCTCGATCCCATTTAAAGATAGAAATATAACTTTCGCGCACACAGCCCCCCCGTTGATATATCTTGGCCTTCAGCCCGGGCCCCGCACGCCTCGAACTCAAAGCTTTGCTACCGGGTTGGTTGAATTTTCAGACAATACCTCGATCCCATTTAAAGATAGAAATATAACTTTCGCGCACACAGCCCCCCCGTTGATATATCTTGGCCTTCAGCCCGGGCCCCGCATGCCTCGAACTCAAAGCTTTGCTACCGGGTTGGTTGAATTTCCAGACAATACCTCGATCCCATTTAAAGATAGAAATATAACTTTCGCGCACACAGCCCCCCCGTTGATATATCTTGGCCTTCAGCCCGGGCCCCGCACGCCTCGAACTCAAAGCTTTGCTACCAGGTTGGTTGAATTTTCAGACAATACCTCGATCCCATTTAAAGATAGAAATATAACTTTCGCGCACACAGCCCCCACGTTGATATATCTTGGCCTTCAGCCCGGGCCCCGCACGCCTCGAACTTAAAGCTTTGCTACCGGGTTGGTTGAATTTTCAGACAATACCTCGATCCCATTTAAAGATAGAAATATAACTTTCGCGCACACAGCCCCCCCGTTGATATATCTTGGCCTTCAGCCCGGGCCCCGCACGCCTCGAACTTAAAGCTTTGCTACCGGGTTGGTTGAATTTTCAGACAATACCTCGATCCCATTTAAAGATAGAAATATAACTTTCGCGCACAGAGCCCCCCCGTTGATATATCTTGGCCTTCAGCCCGGGCCCCGCACGCCTCGAACTTAAAACTTTGCTACCGGGTTGGTTGAATTTTCAGACAATACCTCCATCCCATTTAAAGATAGAAATATAACTTTCGCGCACACAGCCCCCCCGTTGATATATCTTGGCCTTCAGCCCGGGCCCCGCACGCCTCGAACTTAAAGCTTTGCTACCGGGTTGGTTGAATTTTCAGACAATACCTCGATCCCATTTAAAGATAGAAATATAGCTTTCGCGCACACAGCCCCCCCGTTGATATATCTTGGCCTTCAGCCCGGGCCCCGCACGCCTCGAACTTAAAGCTTTGCTACCGGGTTGGTTGAATTTTCAGGCAATACCTCGATCCCATTTAAAGATAGAAATATAACTTTCGTGCACACAGCCCCCACGTTGATATATCTTGGCCTTCAGCCCGGGCCCCGCACGCCTCGAACTTAAAGCTTTGCTACCGGGTTGGTTGAATTTTCAGACAATACCTCGATCCCATTTAAAGATAGAAATATAACTTTCGCGCACACAGCCCCCCCGTTGATATATCTTGGCCTTCAGCCCGCGCCCCGCACGCCTCGAACTTAAAGCTTTGCTACCGGGTTGGTTGAATTTTCAGACAATACCTCGATCCCATTTAAAGATAGAAATATAGCTTTCGCGCACACAGCCCCCCCGTTGATATATCTTGGCCTTCAGCCCGGGCCCCGCACGCCTCGAACTTAAAGCTTTGCTACCGGGTTGGTTGAATTTTCAGACAATACCTCGATCCCATTTAAAGATAGAAATATAACTTTCGCGCACACAGCCCCCCCGTTGATATATCTTGGCATTCAGCCCGGGCCCTGCACGCCTCGAACTTAAAGCTTTGCTACCGGGTTGGTTGAATTTTCAGACAATACCTCGATCCCATTTAAAGATAGAAATATAACTTTCGCGCACACAGCCCCCCCGTTGATATATCTTGGCCTTCAGCCCGGGCCCCGCACGCCTCGAACTTAAAGCTTTGCTACCGGGTTGGTTGAATTTTCAGACAATACCTCGATCCCATTTAAAGATAGAAATATAGCTTTCGCGCACACAGCCCCCCCGTTGATATATCTTGGCCTTCAGCCCGGGCCCCGCACGCCTCGAACTTAAAGCTTTGCTACCGGGTTGGTTGAATTTTGAGACAATACCTCGATCCCATTTAAAGATAGAAATATAGCTTTCGCGCACACAGCCCCCCCGTTGATATATCTTGGCCTTTCAGCCCGGGCCCCGCACGCCTCGAACTCAAAGCTTTGCTACCGGGTTGGTTGAATTTTCAGACAATACCTCGATCCCATTTAAAGATAGAAATATAACTTTCGCGCACACAGCCCCCCCGTTGATATATCTTGGCCTTCAGCCCGGGCCCCGCACGCCTCGAACTTAAAGCTTTGCTACCGGGTTGGTTGAATTTTCAGACAATACCTCAATCCCATTTAAAGATAGAAATATAGCTTTCGCGCACACAGCCCCCCCGTTGATATATCTTGGCCTTCAGCCCGGGCCCCGCACGCCTCGAACTTAAAGCTTTGCTACCGGGTTGGTTGAATTTTCAGACAATACCTCGATCCCATTTAAAGATGGAAATATAACTTTCGCGCACACAGCCCCCCCGTTGATATATCTTGGCCTTCAGCCCGGGCCCCGCACGCCTCGAACTTAAAGCTTTGCTACCGGGTTGGTTGAATTTTCAGACAATACCTCGATCCCATTTAAAGATAGAAATATAACTTTCGCGCACACAGCCCCCCCGTTGATATATCTTGGCCTTCAGCCCGGGCCCCGCACGCCTCGAACTTAAAGCTTTGCTACCGGGTTGGTTGAATTTTCAGACAATACCTCGATCCCATTTAAAGATAGAAATATAACTTTCGCGCACACAGCCCCCCCGTTGATATATCTTGGCCTTCAGCCCGGGCCCCGCACGCCTCGAACTCAAAGCTTTGCTACCGGGTTGGTTGAATTTTCAGACAATACCTCGATCCCATTTAAAGATAGAAATATAGCTTTCGCGCACACAGCCCCCCCGTTGATATATCTTGGCCTTCAGCCCGCGCCCCGCACGCCTCGAACTTAAAGCTTTGCTACCGGGTTGGTTGAATTTTCAGACAATACCTCGATCCCATTTAAAGATAGAAATATAGCTTTCGCGCACACAGCCCCCCCGTTGATATATCTTGGCCTTCAGCCCGGGCCCTGCACGCCTCGAACTTAAAGCTTTGCTACCGGGTTGGTTGAATTTTCAGACAATACCTCGATCCCATTTAAAGATAGAAATATAACTTTCGCGCACACAGCCCCCCCGTTGATATATCTTGGCCTTCAGCCCGCGCCCCGCACGCCTCGAACTTAAAGCTTTGCTACCGGGTTGGTTGAATTTTCAGACAATACCTCGATCCCATTTAAAGATAGAAATATAGCTTTCGCGCACACAGCCCCCCCGTTGATATATCTTGGCCTTCAGCCCGGGCCCTGCACGCCTCGAACTTAAAGCTTTGCTACCGGGTTGGTTGAATTTTCAGACAATACCTCGATCCCATTTAAAGATAGAAATATAACTTTCGCGCACACAGCCCCCCCGTTGATATATCTTGGCCTTCAGCTCGGGCCCCGCACGCCTCGAACTTAAAGCTTTGCTACCGGGTTGGTTGAATTTTCAGACAATACATCGATCCCATTTAAAGATAGAAATATAGCTTTCGCGCACACAGCCCCCCCGTTGATATATCTTGGCCTTCAGCCCGGGCCCCGCACGCCTCGAACTTAAAGCTTTGCTACCGGGTTGGTTGAATTTTCAGACAATACCTCGATCCCATTTAAAGATAGAAATATAGCTTTCGCGCACACAGCCCCCCCGTTGATATATCTTGGCCTTTCAGCCCGGGCCCCGCACGCCTCGAACTTAAAGCTTTGCTACCGGGTTGGTTGAATTTTCAGACAATACCTCGATCCCATTTAAAGATAGAAATATAGCTTTCGCGCACACAGCCCCCCCGTTGATATATCTTGGCCTTCAGCCCGGGCCCCGCACGCCTCGAACTTAAAGCTTTGCTACCGGGTTGGTTGAATTTTCAGACAATACCTCGATCCCATTTAAAGATAGAAATATAGCTTTCGCGCACACAGCCCCCCCGTTGATATATCTTGGCCTTCAGCCCGCGCCCCGCACGCCTCGAACTTAAAGCTTTGCTACCGGGTTGGTTGAATTTTCAGACAATACCTCGATCCCATTTAAAGATAGAAATATAGCTTTCGCGCACACAGCCCCCCCGTTGATATATCTTGGCCTTCAGCCCGGGCCCCGCACGCCTCGAACTTAAAGCTTTGCTACCGGGTTGGTTGAATTTTGAGACAATACCTCGATCCCATTTAAAGATAGAAATATAGCTTTCGCGCACACAGCCCCCCCGTTGATATATCTTGGCCTTTCAGCCCGGGCCCCGCACGCCTCGAACTTAAAGCTTTGCTACCGGGTTGGTTGAATTTTCAGACAATACCTCGATCCCATTTAAAGATAGAAATATAGCTTTCGCGCACACAGCCCCCCCGTTGATATATCTTGGCCTTCAGCCCGGGCCCCGCACGCCTCGAACTTAAAGCTTTGCTACCGGGTTGGTTGAATTTTCAGACAATACCTCGATCCCATTTAAAGATAGAAATATAGCTTTCGCGCACACAGCCCCCCCGTTGATATATCTTGGCCTTCAGCCCGCGCCCCGCACGCCTCGAACTTAAAGCTTTGCTACCGGGTTGGTTGAATTTTCAGACAATACCTCGATCCCATTTAAAGATAGAAATATAGCTTTCGCGCACACAGCCCCCCCGTTGATATATCTTGGCCTTCAGCCCGGGCCCCGCACGCCTCGAACTTAAAGCTTTGCTACCGGGTTGGTTGAATTTTCAGACAATACCTCGATCCCATTTAAAGATAGAAATATAACTTTCGCGCACACAGCCCCCCCGTTGATATATCTTGGCCTTCAGCCCGGGCCCCGCACGCCTCGAACTTAAAGCTTTGCTACCGGGTTGGTTGAATTTTCAGACAATACCTCGATCCCATTTAAAGATAGAAATATAACTTTCGCGCACACAGCCCCCCCGTTGATATATCTTGGCCTTCAGCCCGGGCCCCGCACGCCTCGAACTTAAAGCTTTGCTACCGGGTTGGTTGAATTTTCAGACAATACCTCGATCCCATTTAAAGATAGAAATATAGCTTTCGCGCACACAGCCCCCCCGTTGATATATCTTGGCCTTCAGCCCGGGCCCCGCACGCCTCGAACTTAAAGCTTTGCTACCGGGTTGGTTGAATTTTGAGACAATACCTCGATCCCATTTAAAGATAGAAATATAGCTTTCGCGCACACAGCCCCCCCGTTGATATATCTTGGCCTTTCAGCCCGGGCCCCGCACGCCTCGAACTTAAAGCTTTGCTACCGGGTTGGTTGAATTTTCAGACAATACCTCGATCCCATTTAAAGATAGAAATATAGCTTTCGCGCACACAGCCCCCCCGTTGATATATCTTGGCCTTCAGCCCGGGCCCCGCACGCCTCGAACTTAAAGCTTTGCTACCGGGTTGGTTGAATTTTCAGACAATACCTCGATCCCATTTAAAGATAGAAATATAGCTTTCGCGCACACAGCCCCCCCGTTGATATATCTTGGCCTTCAGCCCGCGCCCCGCACGCCTCGAACTTAAAGCTTTGCTACCGGGTTGGTTGAATTTTCAGACAATACCTCGATCCCATTTAAAGATAGAAATATAACTTTCGCGCACACAGCCCCCCCGTTGATATATCTTGGCCTTCAGCCCGGGCCCCGCACGCCTCGAACTTAAAGCTTTGCTACCGGGTTGGTTGAATTTTCAGACAATACCTCGATCCCATTTAAAGATAGAAATATAACTTTCGCGCACACAGCCCCCCCGTTGATATATCTTGGCCTTCAGCCCAGGCCCCGCACGCCTCGAACTTAAAGCTTTGCTACAGGGTTGGTTGAATTTTCAGACAATACCTCGATCCCATTTAAAGATAGAAATATAACTTTCGCGCACACAGCCCCCCCCGTTGATATATCTTGGCCTTCAGCCCGGGCCCCGCACGCCTCGAACTTAAAGCTTTGCTACCGGGTTGGTTGAATTTTCAGACAATACCTCGATCCCATTTAAAGATAGAAATATAACTTTCGCGCACACAGCCCCCCCGTTGATATATCTTGGCCTTCAGCCCGGGCCCCGCACGCCTCGAACTTAAAGCTTTGCTACCGGGTTGGTTGAATTTTCAGACAATACCTCGATCCCATTTAAAGATAGAAATATAGCTTTCGCGCACACAGCCCCCCCGTTGATATATCTTGGCCTTCAGCCCGGGCCCCGCACGCCTCGAACTTAAAGCTTTGCTACCGGGTTGGTTGAATTTTCAGACAATACCTCGATCCCATTTAAAGATAGAAATATAGCTTTCGCGCACACAGCCCCCCCGTTGATATATCTTGGCCTTCAGCCCGGGCCCCGCACGCCTCGAACTTAAAGCTTTGCTACCGGGTTGGTTGAATTTTCAGACAATACCTCGATCCCATTTAAAGATAGAAATATAGCTTTCGCGCACACAGCCCCCCCGTTGATATATCTTGGCCTTCAGCCCGGGCCCCGCACGCCTCGAACTTAAAGCTTTGCTACCGGGTTGGTTGAATTTTCAGGCAATACCTCGATCCCATTTAAAGATAGAAATATAACTTTCGTGCACACAGCCCCCACGTTGATATATCTTGGCCTTCAGCCCGGGCCCCGCACGCCTCGAACTTAAAGCTTTGCTACCGGGTTGGTTGAATTTTCAGACAATACCTCGATCCCATTTAAAGATAGAAATATAACTTTCGCGCACACAGCCCCCCCGTTGATATATCTTGGCCTTCAGCCCGCGCCCCGCACGCCTCGAACTTAAAGCTTTGCTACCGGGTTGGTTGAATTTTCAGACAATACCTCGATCCCATTTAAAGATAGAAATATAGCTTTCGCGCACACAGCCCCCCCGTTGATATATCTTGGCCTTCAGCCCGGGCCCCGCACGCCTCGAACTTAAAGCTTTGCTACCGGGTTGGTTGAATTTTCAGACAATACCTCGATCCCATTTAAAGATAGAAATATAACTTTCGCGCACACAGCCCCCCCGTTGATATATCTTGGCATTCAGCCCGGGCCCTGCACGCCTCGAACTTAAAGCTTTGCTACCGGGTTGGTTGAATTTTCAGACAATACCTCGATCCCATTTAAAGATAGAAATATAACTTTCGCGCACACAGCCCCCCCGTTGATATATCTTGGCCTTCAGCCCGGGCCCCGCACGCCTCGAACTTAAAGCTTTGCTACCGGGTTGGTTGAATTTTCAGACAATACCTCGATCCCATTTAAAGATAGAAATATAGCTTTCGCGCACACAGCCCCCCCGTTGATATATCTTGGCCTTCAGCCCGGGCCCCGCACGCCTCGAACTTAAAGCTTTGCTACCGGGTTGGTTGAATTTTGAGACAATACCTCGATCCCATTTAAAGATAGAAATATAGCTTTCGCGCACACAGCCCCCCCGTTGATATATCTTGGCCTTTCAGCCCGGGCCCCGCACGCCTCGAACTCAAAGCTTTGCTACCGGGTTGGTTGAATTTTCAGACAATACCTCGATCCCATTTAAAGATAGAAATATAACTTTCGCGCACACAGCCCCCCCGTTGATATATCTTGGCCTTCAGCCCGGGCCCCGCACGCCTCGAACTTAAAGCTTTGCTACCGGGTTGGTTGAATTTTCAGACAATACCTCAATCCCATTTAAAGATAGAAATATAGCTTTCGCGCACACAGCCCCCCCGTTGATATATCTTGGCCTTCAGCCCGGGCCCCGCACGCCTCGAACTTAAAGCTTTGCTACCGGGTTGGTTGAATTTTCAGACAATACCTCGATCCCATTTAAAGATGGAAATATAACTTTCGCGCACACAGCCCCCCCGTTGATATATCTTGGCCTTCAGCCCGGGCCCCGCACGCCTCGAACTTAAAGCTTTGCTACCGGGTTGGTTGAATTTTCAGACAATACCTCGATCCCATTTAAAGATAGAAATATAACTTTCGCGCACACAGCCCCCCCGTTGATATATCTTGGCCTTCAGCCCGGGCCCCGCACGCCTCGAACTTAAAGCTTTGCTACCGGGTTGGTTGAATTTTCAGACAATACCTCGATCCCATTTAAAGATAGAAATATAACTTTCGCGCACACAGCCCCCCCGTTGATATATCTTGGCCTTCAGCCCGGGCCCCGCACGCCTCGAACTCAAAGCTTTGCTACCGGGTTGGTTGAATTTTCAGACAATACCTCGATCCCATTTAAAGATAGAAATATAGCTTTCGCGCACACAGCCCCCCCGTTGATATATCTTGGCCTTCAGCCCGCGCCCCGCACGCCTCGAACTTAAAGCTTTGCTACCGGGTTGGTTGAATTTTCAGACAATACCTCGATCCCATTTAAAGATAGAAATATAGCTTTCGCGCACACAGCCCCCCCGTTGATATATCTTGGCCTTCAGCCCGGGCCCTGCACGCCTCGAACTTAAAGCTTTGCTACCGGGTTGGTTGAATTTTCAGACAATACCTCGATCCCATTTAAAGATAGAAATATAACTTTCGCGCACACAGCCCCCCCGTTGATATATCTTGGCCTTCAGCCCGCGCCCCGCACGCCTCGAACTTAAAGCTTTGCTACCGGGTTGGTTGAATTTTCAGACAATACCTCGATCCCATTTAAAGATAGAAATATAGCTTTCGCGCACACAGCCCCCCCGTTGATATATCTTGGCCTTCAGCCCGGGCCCTGCACGCCTCGAACTTAAAGCTTTGCTACCGGGTTGGTTGAATTTTCAGACAATACCTCGATCCCATTTAAAGATAGAAATATAACTTTCGCGCACACAGCCCCCCCGTTGATATATCTTGGCCTTCAGCTCGGGCCCCGCACGCCTCGAACTTAAAGCTTTGCTACCGGGTTGGTTGAATTTTCAGACAATACATCGATCCCATTTAAAGATAGAAATATAGCTTTCGCGCACACAGCCCCCCCGTTGATATATCTTGGCCTTCAGCCCGGGCCCCGCACGCCTCGAACTTAAAGCTTTGCTACCGGGTTGGTTGAATTTTCAGACAATACCTCGATCCCATTTAAAGATAGAAATATAGCTTTCGCGCACACAGCCCCCCCGTTGATATATCTTGGCCTTTCAGCCCGGGCCCCGCACGCCTCGAACTTAAAGCTTTGCTACCGGGTTGGTTGAATTTTCAGACAATACCTCGATCCCATTTAAAGATAGAAATATAGCTTTCGCGCACACAGCCCCCCCGTTGATATATCTTGGCCTTCAGCCCGGGCCCCGCACGCCTCGAACTTAAAGCTTTGCTACCGGGTTGGTTGAATTTTCAGACAATACCTCGATCCCATTTAAAGATAGAAATATAGCTTTCGCGCACACAGCCCCCCCGTTGATATATCTTGGCCTTCAGCCCGCGCCCCGCACGCCTCGAACTTAAAGCTTTGCTACCGGGTTGGTTGAATTTTCAGACAATACCTCGATCCCATTTAAAGATAGAAATATAGCTTTCGCGCACACAGCCCCCCCGTTGATATATCTTGGCCTTCAGCCCGGGCCCCGCACGCCTCGAACTTAAAGCTTTGCTACCGGGTTGGTTGAATTTTGAGACAATACCTCGATCCCATTTAAAGATAGAAATATAGCTTTCGCGCACACAGCCCCCCCGTTGATATATCTTGGCCTTTCAGCCCGGGCCCCGCACGCCTCGAACTTAAAGCTTTGCTACCGGGTTGGTTGAATTTTCAGACAATACCTCGATCCCATTTAAAGATAGAAATATAGCTTTCGCGCACACAGCCCCCCCGTTGATATATCTTGGCCTTCAGCCCGGGCCCCGCACGCCTCGAACTTAAAGCTTTGCTACCGGGTTGGTTGAATTTTCAGACAATACCTCGATCCCATTTAAAGATAGAAATATAGCTTTCGCGCACACAGCCCCCCCGTTGATATATCTTGGCCTTCAGCCCGCGCCCCGCACGCCTCGAACTTAAAGCTTTGCTACCGGGTTGGTTGAATTTTCAGACAATACCTCGATCCCATTTAAAGATAGAAATATAGCTTTCGCGCACACAGCCCCCCCGTTGATATATCTTGGCCTTCAGCCCGGGCCCCGCACGCCTCGAACTTAAAGCTTTGCTACCGGGTTGGTTGAATTTTCAGACAATAGCTCGATCCCATTTAAAGATAGAAATATAACTTTCGCGCACACAGCCCCCCCGTTGATATATCTTGGCCTTCAGCCCGGGCCCCGCACGCCTCGAACTTAAAGCTTTGCTACCGGGTTGGTTGAATTTTCAGGCAATACCTCGATCCCATTTAAAGATAGAAATATAACTTTCGCGCACACAGCCCCCACGTTGATATATCTTGGCCTTCAGGCCGGGCCCCGCACGCCTCGAACTTAAAGCTTTGCTACCGGGTTGGTTGAATTTTCAGACAATACCTCGATCCCATTTAAAGATAGAAATATAACTTTCGCGCACACAGCCCCCCCGTTGATATATCTTGGCCTTCAGCCCGGGCCCCGCACGCCTCGAACTTAAAGCTTTGCTACCGGGTTGGTTGAATTTTCAGACAATACCTCGATCCCATTTAAAGATAGAAATATAACTTTCGCGCACACAGCCCCCCCGTTGATATATCTTGGCCTTCAGCCCGGGCCCCGCACGCCTCGAACTTAAAACTTTGCTACCGGGTTGGTTGAATTTTCAGACAATACCTCGATCCCATTTAAAGATAGAAATATAACTTTCGCGCACACAGCCCCCCCGTTGATATATCTTGGCCTTCAGCCCGGGCCCCGCACGCCTCGAACTTAAAGCTTTGCTACCGGGTTGGTTGAATTTTCAGACAATACCTCGATCCCATTTAAAGATAGAAATATAGCTTTCGCGCACACAGCCCCCCCGTTGATATATCTTGGCCTTCAGCCCGGGCCCCGCACGCCTCGAACTTAAAGCTTTGCTACCGGGTTGGTTGAATTTTCAGGCAATACCTCGATCCCATTTAAAGATAGAAATATAACTTTCGTGCACACAGCCCCCACGTTGATATATCTTGGCCTTCAGCCCGGGCCCCGCACGCCTCGAACTTAAAGCTTTGCTACCGGGTTGGTTGAATTTTCAGACAATACCTCGATCCCATTTAAAGATAGAAATATAACTTTCGCGCACACAGCCCCCCCGTTGATATATCTTGGCCTTCAGCCCGGGCCCCGCACGCCTCGAACTTAAAGCTTTGCTACCGGGTTGGTTGAATTTTCAGACAATACCTCGATCCCATTTAAAGATAGAAATATAACTTTCGCGCACACAGCCCCCCCGTTGATATATCTTGGCCTTCAGCCCGGGCCCCGCACGCCTCGAACTTAAAGCTTTGCTACCGGGTTGGTTGAATTTTCAGACAATACCTCGATCCCATTTAAAGATAGAAATATAACTTTCGCGCACACAGCCCCCCCGTTGATATATCTTGGCCTTCAGCCCGGGCCCCGCACGCCTCGAACTTAAAGCTTTGCTACCGGGTTGGTTGAATTTTCAGACAATACCTCGATCCCATTTAAAGATAGAAATATAGCTTTCGCGCACACAGCCCCCCCGTTGATATATCTTGGCCTTCAGCCCGGGCCCCGCACGCCTCGAACTTAAAGCTTTGCTACCGGGTTGGTTGAATTTTCAGACAATACCTCGATCCCATTTAAAGATAGAAATATAACTTTCGCGCACACAGCCCCCCCGTTGATATATCTTGGCCTTCAGCCCGGGCCCGGCACGCCTCGAACTTAAAGCTTTGCTACCGGGTTGGTTGAATTTTCAGACAATACCTCGATCCCATTTAAAGATAGAAATATAACTTTCGCGCACACAGCCCCCCCGTTGATATATCTTGGCCTTCAGCCCGGGCCCCGCACGCCTCGAACTTAAAGCTTTGCTACCGGGTTGGTTGAATTTTCAGACAATACCTCGATCCCATTTAAAGATAGAAATATAGCTTTCGCGCACACAGCCCCCCCGTTGATATATCTTGGCCTTCAGCCCGGGCCCCGCACGCCTCGAACTTAAAGCTTTGCTACCGGGTTGGTTGAATTTTGAGACAATACCTCGATCCCATTTAAAGATAGAAATATAGCTTTCGCGCACACAGCCCCCCCGTTGATATATCTTGGCCTTTCAGCCCGGGCCCCGCACGCCTCGAACTTAAAGCTTTGCTACCGGGTTGGTTGAATTTTCAGACAATACCTCGATCCCATTTAAAGATAGAAATATAGCTTTCGCGCACACAGCCCCCCCGTTGATATATCTTGGCCTTCAGCCCGGGCCCCGCACGCCTCGAACTTAAAGCTTTGCTACCGGGTTGGTTGAATTTTCAGACAATACCTCGATCCCATTTAAAGATAGAAATATAACTTTCGCGCACACAGCCCCCCCGTTGATATATCTTGGCCTTCAGCCCGGGCCCTGCACGCCTCGAACTTAAAGCTTTGCTACCGGGTTGGTTGAATTTTCAGACAATACCTCGATCCCATTTAAAGATAGAAATATAACTTTCGCGCACACAGCCCCCCCGTTGATATATCTTGGCCTTCAGCCCGGGCCCCGCACGCCTCGAACTTAAAGCTTTGCTACCGGGTTGGTTGAATTTTCAGACAATACCTCGATCCCATTTAAAGATAGAAATATAGCTTTCGCGCACACAGCCCCCCCGTTGATATATCTTGGCCTTCAGCCCGGGCCCCGCACGCCTCGAACTTAAAGCTTTGCTACCGGGTTGGTTGAATTTTGAGACAATACCTCGATCCCATTTAAAGATAGAAATATAGCTTTCGCGCACACAGCCCCCCCGTTGATATATCTTGGCCTTTCAGCCCGGGCCCCGCACGCCTCGAACTTAAAGCTTTGCTACCGGGTTGGTTGAATTTTCAGACAATACCTCGATCCCATTTAAAGATAGAAATATAGCTTTCGCGCACACAGCCCCCCCGTTGATATATCTTGGCCTTCAGCCCGGGCCCCGCACGCCTCGAACTTAAAGCTTTGCTACCGGGTTGGTTGAATTTTCAGACAATACCTCGATCCCATTTAAAGATAGAAATATAGCTTTCGCGCACACAGCCCCCCCGTTGATATATCTTGGCCTTCAGCCCGCGCCCCGCACGCCTCGAACTTAAAGCTTTGCTACCGGGTTGGTTGAATTTTCAGACAATACCTCGATCCCATTTAAAGATAGAAATATAACTTTCGCGCACACAGCCCCCCCGTTGATATATCTTGGCCTTCAGCCCGGGCCCCGCACGCCTCGAACTTAAAGCTTTGCTACCGGGTTGGTTGAATTTTCAGACAATACCTCGATCCCATTTAAAGATAGAAATATAACTTTCGCGCACACAGCCCCCCCGTTGATATATCTTGGCCTTCAGCCCAGGCCCCGCACGCCTCGAACTTAAAGCTTTGCTACAGGGTTGGTTGAATTTTCAGACAATACCTCGATCCCATTTAAAGATAGAAATATAACTTTCGCGCACACAGCCCCCCCCGTTGATATATCTTGGCCTTCAGCCCGGGCCCCGCACGCCTCGAACTTAAAGCTTTGCTACCGGGTTGGTTGAATTTTCAGACAATACCTCGATCCCATTTAAAGATAGAAATATAGCTTTCGCGCACACAGCCCCCCCGTTGATATATCTTGGCCTTCAGCCCGGGCCCCGCACGCCTCGAACTTAAAGCTTTGCTACCGGGTTGGTTGAATTTTCAGACAATACCTCGATCCCATTTAAAGATAGAAATATAGCTTTCGCGCACACAGCCCCCCCGTTGATATATCTTGGCCTTCAGCCCGCGCCCCGCACGCCTCGAACTTAAAGCTTTGCTACCGGGTTGGTTGAATTTTCAGACAATACCTCGATCCCATTTAAAGATAGAAATATAGCTTTCGCGCACACAGCCCCCCCGTTGATATATCTTGGCCTTCAGCCCGGGCCCTGCACGCCTCGAACTTAAAGCTTTGCTACCGGGTTGGTTGAATTTTCAGACAATACCTCGATCCCATTTAAAGATAGAAATATAACTTTCGCGCACACAGCCCCCCCGTTGATATATCTTGGCCTTCAGCTCGGGCCCCGCACGCCTCGAACTTAAAGCTTTGCTACCGGGTTGGTTGAATTTTCAGACAATACCTCGATCCCATTTAAAGATAGAAATATAGCTTTCGCGCACACAGCCCCCCCGTTGATATATCTTGGCCTTCAGCCCGGGCCCCGCACGCCTCGAACTTAAAGCTTTGCTACCGGGTTGGTTGAATTTTCAGACAATACCTCGATCCCATTTAAAGATAGAAATATAGCTTTCGCGCACACAGCCCCCCCGTTGATATATCTTGGCCTTTCAGCCCGGGCCCCGCACGCCTCGAACTTAAAGCTTTGCTACCGGGTTGGTTGAATTTTCAGACAATACCTCGATCCCATTTAAAGATAGAAATATAGCTTTCGCGCACACAGCCCCCCCGTTGATATATCTTGGCCTTCAGCCCGGGCCCCGCACGCCTCGAACTTAAAGCTTTGCTACCGGGTTGGTTGAATTTTCAGACAATACCTCGATCCCATTTAAAGATAGAAATATAGCTTTCGCGCACACAGCCCCCCCGTTGATATATCTTGGCCTTCAGCCCGCGCCCCGCACGCCTCGAACTTAAAGCTTTGCTACCGGGTTGGTTGAATTTTCAGACAATACCTCGATCCCATTTAAAGATAGAAATATAGCTTTCGCGCACACAGCCCCCCCGTTGATATATCTTGGCCTTCAGCCCGGGCCCCGCACGCCTCGAACTTAAAGCTTTGCTACCGGGTTGGTTGAATTTTGAGACAATACCTCGATCCCATTTAAAGATAGAAATATAGCTTTCGCGCACACAGCCCCCCCGTTGATATATCTTGGCCTTTCAGCCCGGGCCCCGCACGCCTCGAACTTAAAGCTTTGCTACCGGGTTGGTTGAATTTTCAGACAATACCTCGATCCCATTTAAAGATAGAAATATAGCTTTCGCGCACACAGCCCCCCCGTTGATATATCTTGGCCTTCAGCCCGGGCCCCGCACGCCTCGAACTTAAAGCTTTGCTACCGGGTTGGTTGAATTTTCAGACAATACCTCGATCCCATTTAAAGATAGAAATATAGCTTTCGCGCACACAGCCCCCCCGTTGATATATCTTGGCCTTCAGCCCGCGCCCCGCACGCCTCGAACTTAAAGCTTTGCTACCGGGTTGGTTGAATTTTCAGACAATACCTCGATCCCATTTAAAGATAGAAATATAGCTTTCGCGCACACAGCCCCCCCGTTGATATATCTTGGCCTTCAGCCCGGGCCCTGCACGCCTCGAACTTAAAGCTTTGCTACCGGGTTGGTTGAATTTTCAGACAATACCTCGATCCCATTTAAAGATAGAAATATAACTTTCGCGCACACAGCCCCCCCGTTGATATATCTTGGCCTTCAGCTCGGGCCCCGCACGCCTCGAACTTAAAGCTTTGCTACCGGGTTGGTTGAATTTTCAGACAATACCTCGATCCCATTTAAAGATAGAAATATAGCTTTCGCGCACACAGCCCCCCCGTTGATATATCTTGGCCTTCAGCCCGGGCCCCGCACGCCTCGAACTTAAAGCTTTGCTACCGGGTTGGTTGAATTTTCAGACAATACCTCGATCCCATTTAAAGATAGAAATATAGCTTTCGCGCACACAGCCCCCCCGTTGATATATCTTGGCCTTCAGCTCGGGCCCCGCACGCCTCGAACTTAAAGCTTTGCTACCGGGTTGGTTGAATTTTCAGACAATACCTCGATCCCATTTAAAGATAGAAATATAGCTTTCGCGCACACAGCCCCCCCGTTGATATATCTTGGCCTTCAGCCCGGGCCTCGCACGCCTCGAACTTAAAGCTTTGCTACCGGGTTGGTTGAATTTTCAGACAATACCTCGATCCCATTTAAAGATAGAAATATAGCTTTCGCGCACACAGCCCCCCCGTTGATATATCTTGGCCTTCAGCCCGCGCCCCGCACGCCTCGAACTTAAAGCTTTGCTACCGGGTTGGTTGAATTTTCAGACAATACCTCGATCCCATTTAAAGATAGAAATATAGCTTTCGCGCACACAGCCCCCCCGTTGATATATCTTGGCCTTCAGCCCGGGCCCCGCATGCCTCGAACTTAAAGCTTTGCTACCGGGTTGGTTGAATTTTGAGACAATACCTCGATCCCATTTAAAGATAGAAATATAGCTTTCGCGCACACAGCCCCCCCGTTGATATATCTTGGCCTTTCAGCCCGGGCCCCGCACGCCTCGAACTTAAAGCTTTGCTACCGGGTTGGTTGAATTTTCAGACAATACCTCGATCCCATTTAAAGATAGAAATATAGCTTTCGCGCACACAGCCCCCCCGTTGATATATCTTGGCCTTCAGCCCGGGCCCCGCACGCCTCGAACTTAAAGCTTTGCTACCGGGTTGGTTGAATTTTCAGACAATACCTCGATCCCATTTAAAGATAGAAATATAGCTTTCGCGCACACAGCCCCCCCGTTGATATATCTTGGCCTTCAGCCCGCGCCCCGCACGCCTCGAACTTAAAGCTTTGCTACCGGGTTGGTTGAATTTTCAGACAATACCTCGATCCCATTTAAAGATAGAAATATAGCTTTCGCGCACACAGCCCCCCCGTTGATATATCTTGGCCTTCAGCCCGGGCCTTGCACGCCTCGAACTTAAAGCTTTGCTACCGGGTTGGTTGAATTTTCAGACAATACCTCGATCCCATTTAAAGATAGAAATATAACTTTCGCGCACACAGCCCCCCCGTTGATATATCTTGGCCTTCAGCCCGGGCCCCGCACGCCTCGAACTTAAAGCTTTGCTACCGGGTTGGTTGAATTTTCAGACAATACCTCGATCCCATTTAAAGATAGAAATATAGCTTTCGCGCACACAGCCCCCCCGTTGATATATCTTGGCCTTCAGCCCGGGCCCCGCACGCCTCGAACTTAAAGCTTTGCTACCGGGTTGGTTGAATTTTCAGACAATACCTCGATCCCATTTAAAGATAGAAATATAGCTTTCGCGCACACAGCCCCCCCGTTGATATATCTTGGCCTTTCAGCCCGGGCCCCGCACGCCTCGAACTTAAAGCTTTGCTACCGGGTTGGTTGAATTTTCAGACAATACCTCGATCCCATTTAAAGATAGAAATATAGCTTTCGCGCACACAGCCCCCCCGTTGATATATCTTGGCCTTCAGACCGGGCCCCGCACGCCTCGAACTTAAAGCTTTGCTACCGGGTTGGTTGAATTTTCAGACGATACCTCGATCCCATTTAAAGATAGAAATATAGCTTTCGCGCACACAGCCCCCCGTTGATATATCTTGGCCTTCAGCCCGCGCCCCGCACGCCTCGAACTTAAAGCTTTGCTACCGGGTTGGTTGAATTTTCAGACAATACCTCGATCCCATTTAAAGATAGAAATATAGCTTTCGCGCACACAGCCCCCCCGTTGATATATCTTGGCCTTCAGCCCGGGCCCCGCACGCCTCGAACTTAAAGCTTTGCTACCGGGTTGGTTGAATTTTCAGACAATACCTCGATCCCATTTAAAGATAGAAATATAACTTTCGCGCACACAGCCCCCCCGTTGATATATCTTGGCCTTCAGCCCGGGCCCCGCACGCCTCGAACTTAAAGCTTTGCTACCGGGTTGGTTGAATTTTCAGACAATACCTCGATCCCATTTAAAGATAGAAATATAACTTTCGCGCACACAGCCCCCCCGTTGATATATCTTGGCCTTCAGCCCGGGCCCCGCACGCCTCGAACTTAAAGCTTTGCTACCGGGTTGGTTGAATTTTCAGACAATACCTCGATCCCATTTAAAGATAGAAATATAACTTTCGCGCACACAGCCCCCCCGTTGATATATCTTGGCCTTCAGCCCGGGCCCCGCACGCCTCGAACTCAAAGCTTTGCTACCGGGTTGGTTGAATTTTCAGACAGTACCTCGATCCCATTTAAAGATAGAAATATAACTTTCGCGCACACAGCCCCCCCGTTGATATATCTTGGCCTTCAGCCCGCGCCCCGCACGCCTCGAACTTAAAGCTTTGCTACCGGGTTGGTTGAATTTTCAGACAATACCTCGATCCCATTTAAAGATAGAAATATAGCTTTCGCGCACACAGCCCCCCCGTTGATATATCTTGGCCTTCAGCCCGGGCCCCGCACGCCTCGAACTTAAAGCTTTGCTACCGGGTTGGTTGAATTTTCAGACAATACTTCGATCCCATTTAAAGATAGAAATATAACTTTCGCGCACACAGCCCCCCCGTTGATATATCTTGGCCTTCAGCCTGGGCCCCGCACGCCTCGAACTTAAAGCTTTGCTACCGGGTTGGTTGAATTTTCAGACAATACCTCGATCCCATTTAAAGATAGAAATATAACTTTCGCGCACACAGCCCCCCCGTTGATATATCTTGGCCTTCAGCCCGGGCCCCGCACGCCTCGAACTTAAAGCTTTGCTACCGGGTTGGTTGAATTTTCAGACAATACCTCGATCCCATTTAAAGATAGAAATATAACTTTCGCGCACACAGCCCCCCCGTTGATATATCTTGGCCTTCAGCCCGGGCCCCGCACGCCTCGAACTTAAAGCTTTGCTACCGGGTTGGTTGAATTTTCAGACAATACCTCGATCCCATTTAAAGATAGAAATATAACTTTCGCGCACACAGCCCCCCCGTTGATATATCTTGGCCTTCCGCCCGGGCCCCGCACGCCTCGAACTTAAAGCTTTGCTACCGGGTTGGTTGGATTTTCAGACAATTCCTCGATCCCATTTAAAGATAGAAATATAACTTTCGCGCACACAGCCCCCCCGTTGATATATCTTGGCCTTCAGCCCGGGCCCCGCACGCCTCGAACTTAAAGCTTTGCTACCGAGTTGGTTGGATTTTCAGACAATACCTCGATCCCATTTAAAGATAGAAATATAACTTTCGCGCACACAGCCCCTCCGTTGATATATCTGTGCCTTCAGCCCGGGCCCCGCACGCCTCGAACTTAAAGCTTTGCTACCGGGTTGGTTGGATTTTCAGACAATACCTCGATCCCATTTAAAGATAGAAATATAACTTTCGCGCACACAGCCCCCCCGTTGACATATCTTGGCCTTCAGCCCGGGCCCCGCACGCCTCGAACTTAAAGCTTTGCTACCGGGTTGGTTGAATTTTCAGACAATACCTCGATCCCATTTAAATATAGAAATATAACTTTCGCGCACACAGCCCCCCCGTTGACATATCTTGGCCTTCAGCCCGGGCCCCGCACGCCTCGAACTTAAAGCTTTGCTACCGGGTTGGTTGGATTTTCAGACAATACCTCGATCCCATTTAAAGATAGAAATATAACTTTCGCGCACACAGCCCCCCCGTTGACATATCTTGGCCTTCAGCCCGGGCCCCGCATGCCTCGAACTTAAAGCTTTGCTACCGGGTTGGTTGGATTTTCAGACAATACCTCGATCCCATTTAAAGATAGAAATATAACTTTCGCGCACACAGCCCCCCCGTTGACATATCTTGGCCTTCAGCCCGGGCCCCGCACGCCTCGAACTTAAAGCTTTGCTACCGGGTTGGTTGGATTTTCAGACAATACCTCGATCCCATTTAAAGATAGAAATATAACTTTCGCGCACACAGCCCCCCCGTTGATATATCTTGGCCTTCAGCCCGGGCCCCGCACGCCTCGAACTTAAAGCTTTGCTACCGGGTGGGTTGAATTTCCAGACAATACCTCGATCCCATTTAAAGATAGAAATATAACTTTCGCGCACACAGCCCCCTAGTTGATATATCTTGGCCTTCAGCCTGGGCCCCGCACGCCTCAAACTTAAAGCTTTGCTACCGGGTTGGTTGAATTTCCAGACAATACCTCGATCCCATTTAAAGATAGAAATATATCTTGGCCTTCAGCCCGGGCCCCGCACGCCTCGAACTTAAAGCTTTGCTACCGGGTTGGTTGAATTTTCAGACAATACCTCGATCCCATTTAAAGATAGAAATATAACTTTCGCGCACACAGCCCCCCCGTTCATATATCTTGGCCTTCAGCCCGGGCCCCGCACGCCTCGAACTTAAAGCTTTGCTACCGGGTTGGTTGAATTTCCAGACAATACCTCGATCCCATTTATAGATAGAAATATAACTTTCGCGCACACAGCCCCCCCGTTGATATATCTTGGCCTTCAGCCCGGGCCCCGCACGCCTCGAACTTAAAGCTTTGCTACCGGGTTGGTTGAATTTCCAGACAATACCTCGATCCCATTTAAAGATAGAAATATAATTCTCGCGCACACAGCCCCCCCGTTGATATATCTTGGCCTTCAGCTCGGGCCCCGCACGCCTCGAACTTAAAGCTTTGCTACCGGGTTGGTTGAATTTCCAGACAATACCTCGATCCCATTTAAAGATAGAAATATAACTTTCGCGCACACAGCCCCCCCCGTTGATATATCTTGGCCTTCAGCCCGGGCCCCGCACGCCTCGAACTTAAAGCTTTGCTACCGGGTTGGTTGAATTTCCAGACAATACCTCGATCCCATTTAAAGATAGAAATATAATTCTCGCGCACACAGCCCCCCTCGTTGATATATCTTGGCCTTCAGCTCGGGCCCCGCACGCCTCGAACTTAAAGCTTTGCTACCGGGTTGGTTGAATTTCCAGACAATACCTCGATCCCATTTAAAGATAGAAATATAACTTTCGCGCACACAGCCCCCCCCGTTGATATATCTTGGCCTTCAGCCCGGGCCCCGCACGCCTCGAACTTAAAGCTTTGCTACCGGGTTGGTTGAATTTCCAGACAATACCTCGATCCCATTTAAAGATAGAAATATAACTTTCGCGCACACAGCCCCCCTCGTTGATATATCTTGGCCTTCAGGCCGGGCCCCGCACGCCTCGAACTTAAAGCTTTGCTACCGGGTTGGTTGAATTTTCAGACAATACCTCGATCCCATTTAAAGATAGAAATATAACTTTCGCGCACACAGCCCCCCCCGTTGATATATCTTGGCCTTCAGCCCGGGCCCCGCACGCCTCGAACTTAAAGCTTTGCTACCGGGTTGGTTGAATTTTCAGACAATACCTCGATCCCATTTAAAGATAGAAATATAACTTTCGCGCACACAGCCCCCCCCGTTGATATATCTTGGCCTTCAGCCCGGGCCCCGCACGCCTCGAACTTAAAGCTTTGCTACCGGGTTGGTTGAATTTTCAGACAATAGCTCGATCCCATTTAAAGATAGAAATATAACTTTCGCGCACACAGCCCCCCCCGTTGATATATCTTGGCCTTCAGCCCGGGCCCCGCACGCCTCGAACTTAAAGCTTTGCTACCGGGTTGGTTGAATTTTCAGACAATACCTCGATCCCATTTAAAGATAGAAATATAACTTTCGCGCACACAGCCCCCCCGTTGATATATCTTGGCCTTCAGGCCGGGCCCCGCACGCCTCGAACTTAAAGCTTTGCTACCGGGTTGGTTGAATTTTCAGACAATACCTCGATCCCATTTAAAGATAGAAATATAACTTTCGCGCACACAGCCCCCCCGTTGATATATCTTGGCCTTCAGCCCGGGCCCCGCACGCCTCGAACTTAAAGCTTTGCTACCGGGTTGGTTGAATTTTCAGACAATACCTCGATCCCATTTAAAGATAGAAATATAACTTTCGCGCACACAGCCCCCCCGTTGATATATCTTGGCCTTCAGCCCGGGCCCCGCACGCCTCGAACTTAAAGCTTTGCTACCGGGTTGGTTGAATTTTCAGACAATACCTCGATCCCATTTAAAGATAGAAATATAACTTTCGCGCACACAGCCCCCCCGTTGATATATCTTGGCCTTCAGCCCGGGCCCCGCACGCCTCGAACTTAAAGCTTTGCTACCGGGTTGGTTGAATTTTCAGACAATACCTCGATCCCATTTAAAGATAGAAATATAACTTTCGCGCACACAGCCCCCCCCGTTGATATATCTTGGCCTTCAGCCCGGGCCCCGCACGCCTCGAACTTAAAGCTTTGCTACCGGGTTGGTTGAATTTTCAGACAATACCTCGATCCCATTTAAAGATAGAAATATAACTTTCGCGCACACAGCCCCCCCCGTTGATATATCTTGGCCTTCAGCCCGGGCCCCGCACGCCTCGAACTTAAAGCTTTGCTACCGGGTTGGTTGAATTTTCAGACAATACCTCGATCTCATTTAAAGATAGAAATATAACTTTCGCGCACACAGCCCCCCCGTTGATATATCTTGGCCTTCAGCCCGGGCCCCGCACGCCTCGAACTTAAAGCTTTGCTACCGGGTTGGTTGAATTTTCAGACAATACCTCGATCCCATTTAAAGATAGAAATATAACTTTCGCGCACACAGCCCCCCCGTTGATATATCTTGGCCTTCAGCCCGGGCCCGGCACGCCTCGAACTTAAATCTTTGCTACCGGGTTGGTTGAATTTTCAGACAATACCTCGATCCCATTTAAAGATAGAAATATAACTTTCGCGCACACAGCCCCCCCCGTTGATATATCTTGGCCTTCAGCCCGGGCCCCGCACGCCTCGAACTTAAAGCTTTGCTACCGGGTTGGTTGAATTTTCAGACAATACCTCGATCCCATTTAAAGATAGAAATATAACTTTCGCGCACACAGCCCCCCCGTTGATATATCTTGGCCTTCAGGCCGGGCCCCGCACGCCTCGAACTTAAAGCTTTGCTACCGGGTTGGTTGAATTTTCAGACAATACCTCGATCCCATTTAAAGATAGAAATATAACTTTCGCGCACACAGCCCCCCCGTTGATATATCTTGGCCTTCAGCCCGGGCCCCGCACGCCTCGAACTTAAAGCTTTGCTACCGGGTTGGTTGAATTTTCAGACAATACCTCGATCCCATTTAAAGATAGAAATATAACTTTCGCGCACACAGCCCCCCCGTTGATATATCTTGGCCTTCAGGCCGGGCCCCGCACGCCTCGAACTTAAAGCTTTGCTACCGGGTTGGTTGAATTTTCAGACAATACCTCGATCCCATTTAAAGATAGAAATATAACTTTCGCGCACACAGCCCCCCCGTTGATATATCTTGGCCTTCAGCCCGGGCCCCGCACGCCTCGAACTTAAAGCTTTGCTACCGGGTTGGTTGAATTTTCAGACAATACCTCGATCCCATTTAAAGATAGAAATATAACTTTCGCGCACACAGCCCCCCCGTTGATATATCTTGGCCTTCAGCCCGGGCCCCGCACGCCTCGAACTTAAAGCTTTGCTACCGGGTTGGTTGAATTTTCAGACAATACCTCGATCCCATTTAAAGATAGAAATATAACTTTCGCGCACACAGCCCCCCCGTTGATATATCTTGGCCTTCAGCCCGGGCCCCGCACGCCTCGAACTTAAAGCTTTGCTACCGGGTTGGTTGAATTTTCAGACAATACCTCGATCCCATTTAAAGATAGAAATATAACTTTCGCGCACACAGCCCCCCCCGTTGATATATCTTGGCCTTCAGCCCGGGCCCCGCACGCCTCGAACTTAAAGCTTTGCTACCGGGTTGGTTGAATTTTCAGACAATACCTCGATCCCATTTAAAGATAGAAATATAACTTTCGCGCACACAGCCCCCCCCGTTGATATATCTTGGCCTTCAGCCCGGGCCCCGCACGCCTCGAACTTAAAGCTTTGCTACCGGGTTGGTTGAATTTTCAGACAATACCTCGATCTCATTTAAAGATAGAAATATAACTTTCGCGCACACAGCCCCCCCGTTGATATATCTTGGCCTTCAGCCCGGGCCCCGCACGCCTCGAACTTAAAGCTTTGCTACCGGGTTGGTTGAATTTTCAGACAATACCTCGATCCCATTTAAAGATAGAAATATAACTTTCGCGCACACAGCCCCCCCGTTGATATATCTTGGCCTTCAGCCCGGGCCCGGCACGCCTCGAACTTAAATCTTTGCTACCGGGTTGGTTGAATTTTCAGACAATACCTCGATCCCATTTAAAGATAGAAATATAACTTTCGCGCACACAGCCCCCCCGTTGATATATCTTGGCCTTCAGCCCGGGCCCCGCACGCCTCGAACTTAAAGCTTTGCTACCGGGTTGGTTGAATTTTCAGACAATACCTCGATCCCATTTAAAGATAGAAATATAACTTTCGCGCACACAGCCCCCCCGTTGATATATCTTGGCCTTCAGCCCGGGCCCCGCACGCCTCGAACTTAAAGCTTTGCTACCGGGTTGGTTGGATTTTCAGACAATTCCTCGATCCCATTTAAAGATAGAAATATAACTTTCGCGCACACAGCCCCCCTGTTGATATATCTTGGCCTTCAGCCCGGGCCCCGCACGCCTCGAACTTAAAGCTTTGCTACCGAGTTGGTTGGATTTTCAGACAATACCTCGATCCCATTTAAAGATAGAAATATAACTTTCGCGCACACAGCCCCTCCGTTGATATATCTGTGCCTTCAGCCCGGGCCCCGCACGCCTCGAACTTAAAGCTTTGCTACCGGGTTGGTTGGATTTTCAGACAATACCTCGATTCCATTTAAAGATAGAAATATAACTTTCGCGCACACAGCCCCCCCGTTGACATATCTTGGCCTTCAGCCCGGGCCCCGCACGCCTCGAACTTAAAGCTTTGCTACCGGGTTGGTTGAATTTTCAGACAATACCTCGATCCCATTTAAATATAGAAATATAACTTTCGCGCACACAGCCCCCCCGTTGACATATCTTGGCCTTCAGCCGGGGCCCCGCACGCCTCGAACTTAAAGCTTTGCTACCGGGTTGGTTGGATTTTCAGACAATACCTCGATCCCATTTAAAGATAGAAATATAACTTTCGCGCACACAGCCCCCCCGTTGACATATCTTGGCCTTCAGCCCGGGCCCCGCACGCCTCGAACTTATAGCTTTGCTACCGGGTTGGTTGAATTTTCAGACAATACCTCGATCCCATTTAAAGATAGAAATATAACTTTCGCGCACACAGCCCCCCCGTTGATATATCTTGGCCTTCAGCCCGGGCCCCGCACGCCTCGAACTTAAAGCTTTGCTACCGGGTTGGTTGGATTTTCAGACAATACCTCGATCCCATTTAAAGATAGAAATATAACTTTCGCGCACACAGCCCCCCCGTTGATATATCTTGGCCTTCAGCCCGGGCCCCGCACGCCTCGAACTTAAAGCTTTGCTACCGGGTTGGTTGAATTTTCAGACAATACCTCGATCCCATTTAAAGATAGAAATATAACTTTCGCGCACACAGCCCCCCCGTTGATATATCTTGGCCTTCAGCCCGGGCCCCGCACGCCTCGAACTTAAAGCTTTGCTACCGGGTTGGTTGAATTTTCAGACAATACCTCGATCCCATTTAAAGATAGAAATATAACTTTCGCGCACACAGCCCCCCCCGTTGATATATCTTGGCCTTCAGCCCGGGCCCCGCACGCCTCGAACTTAAAGCTTTGCTACCGGGTTGGTTGAATTTTCAGACAATACCTCGATCCCATTTAAAGATAGAAATATAACTTTCGCGCACACAGCCCCCCCCGTTGATATATCTTGGCCTTCAGCCCGGGCCCCGCACGCCTCGAACTTAAAGCTTTGCTACCGGGTTGGTTGAATTTTCAGACAATACCTCGATCCCATTTAAAGATAGAAATATAACTTTCGCGCACACAGCCCCCCCGTTGATATATCTTGGCCTTCAGCCCGGGCCCCGCACGCCTCGAACTTAAAGCTTTGCTACCGGGTTGGTTGAATTTTCAGACAATACCTCGATCCCATTTAAAGATAGAAATATAACTTTCGCGCACACAGCCCCCCCGTTGATATATCTTGGCCTTCAGCCCGGGCCCGGCACGCCTCGAACTTAAATCTTTGCTACCGGGTTGGTTGAATTTTCAGACAATACCTCAATCCCATTTAAAGATAGAAATATAACTTTCGCGCACACAGCCCCCCCGTTGATATATCTTGGCCTTCAGCCCGGGCCCCGCACGCCTCGAACTTAAAGCTTTGCTACCGGGTTGGTTGAATTTTCAGACAATACCTCGATCCCATTTAAAGATAGAAATATAACTTTCGCGCACACAGCCCCCCCGTTGATATATCTTGGCCTTCAGCCCGGGCCCCGCACGCCTCGAACTTAAAGCTTTGCTACCGGGTTGGTTGGATTTTCAGACAATTCCTCGATCCCATTTAAAGATAGAAATATAACTTTCGCGCACACAGCCCCCCTGTTGATATATCTTGGCCTTCAGCCCGGGCCCCGCACGCCTCGAACTTAAAGCTTTGCTACCGAGTTGGTTGGATTTTCAGACAATACCTCGATCCCATTTAAAGATAGAAATATAACTTTCGCGCACACAGCCCCTCCGTTGATATATCTGTGCCTTCAGCCCGGGCCCCGCACGCCTCGAACTTAAAGCTTTGCTACCGGGTTGGTTGGATTTTCAGACAATACCTCGATTCCATTTAAAGATAGAAATATAACTTTCGCGCACACAGCCCCCCCGTTGACATATCTTGGCCTTCAGCCCGGGCCCCGCACGCCTCGAACTTAAAGCTTTGCTACCGGGTTGGTTGAATTTTCAGACAATACCTCGATCCCATTTAAATATAGAAATATAACTTTCGCGCACACAGCCCCCCCGTTGACATATCTTGGCCTTCAGCCGGGGCCCCGCACGCCTCGAACTTAAAGCTTTGCTACCGGGTTGGTTGGATTTTCAGACAATACCTCGATCCCATTTAAAGATAGAAATATAACTTTCGCGCACACAGCCCCCCCGTTGACATATCTTGGCCTTCAGCCCGGGCCCCGCACGCCTCGAACTTAAAGCTTTGCTACCGGGTTGGTTGGATTTTCAGACAATACCTCGATCCCATTTAAAGATAGAAATATAACTTTCGCGCACACAGCCCCCCCGTTGACATATCTTGGCCTTCAGCCCGGGCCCCGCACGCCTCGAACTTAAAGCTTTGCTACCGGGTTGGTTGGATTTTCAGACAATACCTCGATCCCATTTAAAGATAGAAATATAACTTTCGCGCACACAGCCCCCCCGTTGATATATCTTGGCCTTCAGCCCGGGCCCCGCACGCCTCGAACTTAAAGCTTTGCTACCGGGTTGGTTGGATTTCCAGACAATACCTCGATCCCATTTAAAGATAGAAATATAACTTTCGCGCACACAGCCCCCCCGTTGATATATCTTGGCCTTCAGCCCGGGCCCCGCACGCCTCGAACTTAAAGCTTTGCTACCGGGTTGGTTGAATTTCCAGACAATACCTCGATCCCATTTAAAGATAGAAATATAACTTTCGCGCACACAGCTCCCCCGTTGATATATCTTGGCCTTCAGCCCGGGCCCCGCACGCCTCGAACTTAAAGCTTTGCTACCGGGTTGGTTGAATTTCCAGACAATACCTCGATCCCATTTAAAGATAGAAATATAACTTTCGCGCACACAGCCCCCCCCGTTGATATATCTTGGCCTTCAGCTCGGGCCCCGCACGCCTCGAACTTAAAGCTTTGCTACCGGGTTGGTTGAATTTTCAGACAATACCTCGATCCCATTTAAAGATAGAAATATAACTTTCGCGCACACAGCCCCCCGTTGATATATCTTGGCCTTCAGCCCGGGCCCCGCACGCCTCGAACTTAAAGCTGTGCTACCGGGTTGGTTGAATTTCCAGACAATACCTCGATCCCATTTAAAGATAGAAATATAACTTTCGCGCACACAGCCCCCCCCGTTGATATATCTTGGCCTTCAGCCCGGGCCCCGCACGCCTCGAACTTAAAGCTTTGCTACCGGGTTGGTTGAATTTTCAGACAATACCTCGATCCCATTTAAAGATAGAAATATAACTTTCGCGCACACAGCCCCCCCCGTTGATATATCTTGGCCTTCAGCCCGGGCCCCGCACGCCTCGAACTTAAAGCTTTGCTACCGGGTTGGTTGAATTTTCAGACAATACCTCGATCCCATTTAAAGATAGAAATATAACTTTCGCGCACACAGCCCCCCCCGTTGATATATCTTGGCCTTCAGCCCGGGCCCCGCACGCCTCGAACTTAAAGCTTTGCTACCGGGTTGGTTGAATTTTCAGACAATACCTCGATCCCATTTAAAGATAGAAATATAACTTTCGCGCACACAGCCCCCCCGTTGATATATCTTGGCCTTCAGGCCGGGCCCCGCACGCCTCGAACTTAAAGCTTTGCTACCGGGTTGGTTGAATTTCCAGACAATACCTCGATCCCATTTAAAGATAGAAATATAACTTTCGCGCACACAGCCCCCCCGTTGATATATCTTGGCCTTCAGCCCGGGCCCCGCACGCCTCGAACTTAAAGCTTTGCTACCGGGTGGGTTGAATTTCCAGACAATACCTCGATCCCATTTAAAGATAGAAATATAACTTTCGCGCACACAGCCCCCCAGTTGATATATCTTGGCCTTCAGCCTGGGCCCCGCACGCCTCGAACTTAAAGCTTTGCTACCGGGTTGGTTGAATTTCCAGACAATACCTCGATCCCATTTAAAGATAGAAATATATCTTGGCCTTCAGCCCGGGCCCCGCACGCCTCGAACTTAAAGCTTTGCTACCGGGTTGGTTGAATTTTCAGACAATACCTCGATCCCATTTAAAGATAGAAATATAACTTTCGCGCACACAGCCCCCCCGTTGATATATCTTGGCCTTCAGCCCGGGCCCCGCACGCCTCGAACTTAAAGCTTTGCTACCGGGTTGGTTGAATTTCCAGACAATACCTCGATCCCATTTATAGATAGAAATATAACTTTCGCGCACACAGCCCCCCCGTTGATATATCTTGGCCTTCAGCCCGGGCCCCGCACGCCTCGAACTTAAAGCTTTGCTACCGGGTTGGTTGAATTTCCAGACAATACCTCGATCCCATTTAAAGATAGAAATATAATTCTCGCGCACACAGCCCCCCCGTTGATATATCTTGGCCTTCAGCCCGGGCCCCGCATGCCTCGAACTTAAAGCTTTGCTACCGGGTTGGTTGAATTTCCAGACAATACCTCGATCCCATTTAAAGATAGAAATATAACTTTCGCGCACACAGCCCCCCCCGTTGATATATCTTGGCCTTCAGCCCGGGCCCCGCACGCCTCGAACTTAAAGCTTTGCTACCGGGTTGGTTGAATTTCCAGACAATACCTCCATCCCATTTAAAGATAGAAATATAACTTTCGCGCACACAGCCCCCCCGTTGATATATCTTGGCCTTCAGCCCGGGCCCCGCACGCCTCGAACTTAAAGTTTTGCTACCGGGTTGGTTGAATTTCTAGACAATACCTCGATCCCATTTAAAGATAGAAATATAATTTTCGCGCACACAGCCCCCCCCGTTGATATATCTTGGCCTTCAGCCCGGGCCCCGCACGCCTCGAACTTAAAGCTTTGCTACGGGGTTGGTTGAATTTTCAGACAATACCTCGATCCCATTTAAAGATAGAAATATAACTTTCGCGCACACAGCCCCCCTCGTTGATATATCTTGGCCTTCAGCCCGGGCCCCGCACGCCTCGAACTTAAAGCTTTGCTACCGGGTTGGTTGAATTTTCAGACAATACCTCGATCCCATTTAAAGATAGAAATATAACTTTCGCGCACACAGCCCCCCCCGTTGATATATCTTGGACTTCAGCTTGGGCCCCGCACGCCTCGAACTTAAAGCTTTGCTACAGGGTTGGTTGAATTTCCAGACAATACCTCGATCCCATTTAAAGATAGAAATATATCTTGGCCTTCAGCCCGGGCCCCGCACGCCTCTAACTTAAAGCTTTGCTACCGGGTTGGTTGAATTTTCAGACAATACCTCGATCCCATTTAAAGATAGAAATATAACTTTCGCGCACACAGCCCCCCTCGTTGATATATCTTGGCCTTCAGCCCGGGCCCCGCACGCCTCGAACTTAAAGCTTTGCTACCGGGTTGGTTGAATTTTCAGACAATACCTCGATCCCATTTAAAGATAGAAATATAACTTTCGCGCACACAGCCCCCCCCGTTGATATATCTTGGCCTTCAGCCCGGGCCCCGCACGCCTCGAACTTAAAGCTTTGCTACCGGGTTGGTTGAATTTTCAGACAATACCTCGATCCCATTTAAAGATAGAAATATAACTTTCGCGCACACAGCCCCCCCCGTTGATATATCTTGGCCTTCAGCCCGGGCCCCGCACGCCTCGAACTTAAAGCTTTGCTACCGGGTTGGTTGAATTTTCAGACAATAGCTCGATCCCATTTAAAGATAGAAATATAACTTTCGCGCACACAGCCCCCCCCGTTGATATATCTTGGCCTTCAGCCCGGGCCCCGCACGCCTCGAACTTAAAGCTTTGCTACCGGGTTGGTTGAATTTTCAGACAATACCTCGATCCCATTTAAAGATAGAAATATAATTTTCGCGCACACAGCCCCCCCGTTGATATATCTTGGCCTTCAGCCCGGGCCCCGCACGCCTCGAACTTAAAGCTTTGCTACCGGGTTGGTTGAATTTTCAGACAATACCTCGATCCCATTTAAAGATAGAAATATAACTTTCGCACACACAGCCCCCCTCGTTGATATATCTTGGCCTTCAGCCCGGGCCCCGCACGCCTCGAACTTAAAGCTTTGCTACCGGGTTGGTTGAATTTTCAGACAATACCTCGATCCCATTTAAAGATAGAAATATAACTTTCGCGCACACAGCCCCCCCCGTTGATATATCTTGGCCTTCAGCCTGGGCCCCGCACGCTTCGAACTTAAAGCTTTGCTACCGGGTTGGTTGAATTTCCAGACAATACCTCGATCCCATTTAAAGATAGAAATATATCTTGGCCTTCAGCCCGGGCCCCGCACGCCTCAAACTTAAAGGTTTGCTACCGGGTTGGTTGAATTTTCAGACAATACCTCGATCCCATTTAAAGATAGAAATATAACTTTCGCGCACACAGCCCCCCTCGTTGATATATCTTGGCCTTCAGCCCGGGCCCCGCACGCCTCGAACTTAAAGCTTTGCTACCGGGTTGGTTGAATTTTTAGACAATACCTCGATCCCATTTAAAGATAGAAATATAACTTTCGCGCACACAGCCCCCCCCGTTGATATATCTTGGCCTTCAGCCCGGGCCCCGCACGCCTCGAACTTAAAGCTTTGCTACCGGGTTGGTTGAATTTTCAGACAATACCTCGATCCCATTTAAAGATAGAAATATAACTTTCGCGCACACAGCCCCCCCCGTTGATATATCTTGGCCTTCAGCCCGGGCCCCGCACGCCTCGAACTTAAAGCTTTGCTACCGGGTTGGTTGAATTTTCAGACAATACCTCGATCCCATTTAAAGATAGAAATATAACTTTCGCGCACACAGCCCCCCCCGTTGATATATCTTGGCCTTCAGCCCGGGCCCCGCATGCCTCGAACTTAAAGCTTTGCTACCGGGTTGGTTGAATTTTCAGACAATACCTCGATCCCATTTAAAGATAGAAATATAACTTTCGCGCACACAGCCCCCCCGTTGATATATCTTGGCCTTCAGCCCGGGCCCCGCACGCCTCGAACTTAAAGCTTTGCTACCGGGTTGGTTGAATTTTCAGACAATACCTCGATCCCATTTAAAGATAGAAATATAACTTTCGCGCACACAGCCCCCCCCGTTGATATATCTTGGCCTTCAGCCCGGGCCCCGCACGCCTCGAACTTAAAGCTTTGCTACCGCGTTGGTTGAATTTTGAGACAATACCTCGATCCCATTTAAAGATAAAAATATAACTTTCGCGCACACAGCCCCCCCCGTTGATATATCTTGGCCTTCAGCTCGGGCCCCGCACGCCTCGAACTTAAAGCTTTGCTACCGGGTTGGTTGAATTTTCAGACAATACCTCGATCCCATTTAAGGATAGAAATATAACTTTCGCGCACACAGCCCCCCCGTTGATATATCTTGGCCTTCAGCCCGGGCCCCGCACGCCTCGAACTTAAAGCTTTGCTACCGGGTTGGTTGAATTTTCAGACAATACCTCGATCCCATTTAAAGATAGAAATATAACTTTCGCGCACACAGCCCCCCCCGTTGATATATCTTGGCCTTCAGCCCGGGCCCCTCACGCCTCGAACTTAAAGCTTTGCTATCGGGTTGGTTGAATTTCCAGACAATACCTCGATCCCATTTAAAGATAGAAATATAACTTTCCCGCACACAGCCCCCCCCGTTGATATATCTTGGCCTTCAGCCCGGGCCCCGCACGCCTCGAACTTAAAGCTTTGCTACCGGGTTGGTTGAATTTCCAGACAATACCTCGATACCATTTAAAGATAGAAATATAACTTTCGCGCACACAGCCCCCCCGTTGATATATCTTGGCCTTCAGCCCGGGCCCCGCACGCCTCGAACTTAAAGCTTTGCTACCGGGTTGGTTGCATTTCCAGACAAAACCTCGATCCCATTTAAAGATAGAAATATAACTTTCGCGCACACAGCCCCCCCCGTTGATATATCTTGGCCTTCAGCCCGGGCCCCGCACGCCTCGAACTTAAAGCTTTGCTACCGGGTTGGTTGAATTTCCAGACAATACCTCGATCCCATTTAAAGATAGAAATATAACTTTCGCGCACACAGCCCCCCCCGTTGATATATCTTGGCCTTCAGCCCGGGCCCCGCATGCCTCGAACTTAAAGCTTTGCTACCGGGTTGGTTGAATTTCCAGACAATACCTCGATCCCATTTAAAGATAGAAATATAACTTTCGTGCACACAGCCCCCCCATTGATATATCTTGGCCTTCAGCCCGGGCCCCGCACGCCTCGAACTTAAAGCTTTGCTACCGGGTTGGTTGAATTTTCAGACAATACCTCGATCCCATTTAAAGATAGAAATATAACTTTCGCGCACACAGCCCCCCCGTTGATATATCTTGGCCTTCAGCCCGGGCCCCGCACGCCTCGAACTTAAAGCTTTGCTACCGGGTTGGTTGAATTTCCAGACAATACCTCGATCCCATTTATAGATAGAAATATAACTTTCGCGCACACAGCCCCCCCGTTGATATATCTTGGCCTTCAGCCCGGGCCCCGCACGCCTCGAACTTAAAGCTTTGCTACCGGGTTGGTTGAATTTCCAGACAATACCTCGATCCCATTTAAAGATAGAAATATAATTTTCGCGCATATAGCCCCCCCGTTGATATATCTTGGCCTTCAGCCCGGGCCCCGCACGCCTCGAACTTAAAGCTTTGCTACCGGGTTGGTTGAATTTCCAGACAATACCTCGATCCCATTTAAAGATAGAAATATAACTTTCGCGCACACAGCCCCCCCCCGTTGATATATCTTGGCCTTCAGCCCGGGCCCCGCACGCCTCGAACTTAAAGCTTTGCTACCGGGTTGGTTGAATTTCCAGACAATACCTCGATCCCATTTAAAGATAGAAATATAACTTTCGCGCACACAGCCCCCCCGTTGATATATCTTGGCCTTCAGCCCGGGCCCCGCACGCCTCGAACTTAAAGTTTTGCTACCGGGTTGGTTGAATTTCCAGACAATACCTCGATCCCATTTAAAGATAGAAATATAATTTTCGCGCACACAGCCCCCCCCGTTGATATATCTTGGCCTTCAGCCCGGGCCCCGCACGCCTCGAACTTAAAGCTTTGCTACCGGGTTGGTTGAATTTTCAGACAATACCTCGATCCCATTTAAAGATAGAAATATAACTTTCGCGCACACAGCCCCCCTCGTTGATATATCTTGGCATTCAGCCCGGGCCCCGCACGCCTCGAACTTAGAGCTTTGCTACCGGGTTGGTTGAATTCTCAGACAATACCTCGATCCCATTTAAAGATAGAAATATAACTTTCGCGCACACAGCCCCCCCCGTTGATATATCTTGGCCTTCAGCCTGGGCCCCGCACGCCTCGAACTTAAAGCTTTCCTATAGGGTTGGTTGAATTTCCAGACAATACCTCGATCCCATTTAAAGATAGAAATATATCTTGGCCTTCAGCCCGGGCCCCGCACGCCTCTAACTTAAAGCTTTGCTACCGGGTTGGTTGAATTTTCAGACAATACCTCGATCCCATTTAAAGATAGAAATATAACTTTCGCGCACACAGCCCCCCCCGTTGATATATCTTGGCCTTCAGCCCGGGCCCCGCACGCCTCGAACTTAAAGCTTTGCTACCGGGTTGGTTGAATTTCCAGACAATACCTCGATCCCATTTAAAGATAGAAATATAACTTTCGCGCACACAGCCCCCCCCGTTGATATATCTTGGCCTTCAGCCCGGGCCCCGCATGCCTCGAACTTAAAGCTTTGCTACCGGGTTGGTTGAATTTCCAGACAATACCTCGATCCCATTTAAAGATAGAAATATAACTTTCGTGCACACAGCCCCCCCGTTGATATATCTTGGCCTTCAGCCCGGGCCCCGCACGCCTCGAACTTAAAGCTTTGCTACCGGGTTGGTTGAATTTTCAGACAATACCTCGATCCCATTTAAAGATAGAAATATAACTTTCGCGCACACAGCCCCCCCGTTGATATATCTTGGCCTTCAGCCCGGGCCCCGCACGCCTCGAACTTAAAGCTTTGCTACCGGGTTGGTTGAATTTCCAGACAATACCTCGATCCCATTTATAGATAGAAATATAACTTTCGCGCACACAGCCCCCCCGTTGATATATCTTGGCCTTCAGCCCGGGCCCCGCACGCCTCGAACTTAAAGCTTTGCTACCGGGTTGGTTGAATTTCCAGACAATACCTCGATCCCATTTAAAGATAGAAATATAATTTTCGCGCATATAGCCCCCCCGTTGATATATCTTGGCCTTCAGCCCGGGCCCCGCACGCCTCGAACTTAAAGCTTTGCTACCGGGTTGGTTGAATTTCCAGACAATACCTCGATCCCATTTAAAGATAGAAATATAACTTTCGCGCACACAGCCCCCCCCGTTGATATATCTTGGCCTTCAGCCCGGGCCCCGCACGCCTCGAACTTAAAGCTTTGCTACCGGGTTGGTTGAATTTCCAGACAATACCTCGATCCCATTTAAAGATAGAAATATAACTTTCGCGCACACAGCCCCCCCGTTGATATATCTTGGCCTTCAGCCCGGGCCCCGCACGCCTCGAACTTAAAGTTTTGCTACCGGGTTGGTTGAATTTCCAGACAATACCTCGATCCCATTTAAAGATAGAAATATGATTTTCGCGCACACAGCCCCCCCCGTTGATATATCTTGGCCTTCAGCCCGGGCCCCGCACGCCTCGAACTTAAAGCTTTGCTACCGGGTTGGTTGAATTTTCAGACAATACCTCGATCCCATTTAAAGATAGAAATATAACTTTCGCGCACACAGCCCCCCTCGTTGATATATCTTGGCATTCAGCCCGGGCCCCGCACGCCTCGAACTTAGAGCTTTGCTACCGGGTTGGTTGAATTTTCAGACAATACCTCGATCCCATTTAAAGATAGAAATATAACTTTCGCGCACACAGCCCCCCCCGTTGATATATCTTGGCCTTCAGCCTGGGCCCCGCACGCCTCGAACTTAAAGCTTTCCTACAGGGTTGGTTGAATTTCCAGACAATACCTCGATCCCATTTAAAGATAGAAATATATCTTGGCCTTCAGCCCGGGCCCCGCACGCCTCTAACTTAAAGCTTTGCTACCGGGTTGGTTGAATTTTCAGACAATACCTCGATCCCATTTAAAGATAGAAATATAACTTTCGCGCACACAGCCCCCCTCGTTGATATATCTTGGCCTTCAGCCCGGGCCCCGCACGCCTCGAACTTAAAGCTTTGCTACCGGGTTGGTTGAATTTTCAGACAATACCTCGATCCCATTTAAAGATAGAAATATAACTTTCGCGCACACAGCCCCCCCCGTTGATATATCTTGGCCTTCAGCCCGGGCCCCGCACGCCTCGAACTTAAAGCTTTGCTACCGGGTTGGTTGAATTTTCAGACAATACCTCGATCCCATTTAAAGATAGAAATATAACTTTCGCGCACACAGCCCCCCCCGTTGATATATCTTGGCCTTCAGCCCGGGCCCCGCACGCCTCGAACTTAAAGCTTTGCTACCGGGTTGGTTGAATTTTCAGACAATAGCTCGATCCCATTTAAAGATAGAAATATAACTTTCGCGCACACAGCCCCCCCCGTTGATATATCTTGGCCTTCAGCCCGGGCCCTGCACGCCTCGAACTTAAAGCTTTGCTACCGGGTTGGTTGAATTTTCAGACAATACCTCGATCCCATTTAAAGATAGAAATATAATTTTCGCGCACACAGCCCCCCCGTTGATATATCTTGGCCTTCAGCCCGGGCCCCGCACGCCTCGAACTTAAAGCTTTGCTACCGGGTTGGTTGAATTTTCAGACAATACCTCGATCCCATTTAAAGATAGAAATATAACTTTCGCGCACACAGCCCCCCTCGTTGATATATCTTGGCCTTCAGCCCGGGCCCCGCACGCCTCGAACTTAAAGCTTTGCTACCGGGTTGGTTGAATTTTGAGACAATACCTCGATCCCATTTAAAGATAAAAATATAACTTTCGCGCACACAGCCCCCCCCGTTGATATATCTTGGCCTTCAGCTCGGGCCCCGCACGCCTCGAACTTAAAGCTTTGCTACCGGGTTGGTTGAATTTTCAGACAATACCTCGATCCCATTTAAGGATAGAAATATAACTTTCGCGCACACAGCCCCCCCGTTGATATATCTTGGCCTTCAGCCCGGGCCCCGCACGCCTCGAACTTAAAGCTTTGCTACCGGGTTGGTTGAATTTTCAGACAATACCTCGATCCCATTTAAAGATAGAAATATAACTTTCGCGCACACAGCCCCCCCGTTGATATATCTTGGCCTTCAGCCCGGGCCCCTCACGCCTCGAACTTAAAGCTTTGCTACCGGGTTGGTTGAATTTCCAGACAATACCTCGATCCCATTTAAAGATAGAAATATAACTTTCCCGCACACAGCCCCCCCCGTTGATATATCTTGGCCTTCAGCCCGGGCCCCGCACGCCTCGAACTTAAAGCTTTGCTACCGGGTTGGTTGAATTTTCAGACAATACCTCGATCCCATTTAAAGATAGAAATATAACTTTCGCGCACACAGCCCCCCCCGTTGATATATCTTGGCCTTCAGCCTGGGCCCCGCACGCCTCGAACTTAAAGCTTTGCTACCGGGTTGGTTGAATTTCCAGACAATACCTCGATCCCATTTAAAGATAGAAATATATCTTGGCCTTCAGCCCGGGCCCCGCACGCCTCGAACTTAAAGCTTTGCTACCGGGTTGGTTGAATTTTCAGACAATACCTCGATCCCATTTAAAGATAGAAATATAATTTTCGCGCACACAGCCCCCCCCGTTGATATATCTTGGCCTTCAGCCCGGGCCCCGCACGCCTCGAACTTAAAGCTTTGCTACCGGGTTGGTTGAATTTTCAGACAATACCTCGATCCCATTTAAAGATAGAAATATAACTTTCGCGCACACAGCCCCCCCCGTTGATATATCTTGGCCTTCAGCCCGGGCCCCGCACGCCTCGAACTTAAAGCTTTGCTACCGGGTTGGTTGAATTTTGAGACAATACCTCGATCCCATTTAAAGATAAAAATATAACTTTCGCGCACACAGCCCCCCCCGTTGATATATCTTGGCCTTCAGCTCGGGCCCCGCACGCCTCGAACTTAAAGCTTTGCTACCGGGTTGGTTGAATTTTCAGACAATACCTCGATCCCATTTAAGGATAGAAATATAACTTTCGCGCACACAGCCCCCCCGTTGATATATCTTGGCCTTCAGCCCGGGCCCCGCACGCCTCGAACTTAAAGCTTTGCTACCGGGTTGGTTGAATTTTCAGACAATACCTCGATCCCATTTAAAGATAGAAATATAACTTTCGCGCACACAGCCCCCCCGTTGATATATCTTGGCCTTCAGCCCGGGCCCCTCACGCCTCGAACTTAAAGCTTTGCTACCGGGTTGGTTGAATTTCCAGACAATACCTCGATCCCATTTAAAGATAGAAATATAACTTTCCCGCACACAGCCCCCCCCGTTGATATATCTTGGCCTTCAGCCCGGGCCCCGCACGCCTCGAACTTAAAGCTTTGCTACCGGGTTGGTTGAATTTCCAGACAATACCTCGATCCCATTTAAAGATAGAAATATAACTTTCGCGCACGCAGCCCCCCCGTTGATATATCTTGGCCTTCAGCCCGGGCCCCGCACGCCTCGAACTTAAAGCTTTGCTACCGGGTTGGTTGCATTTCCAGACAAAACCTCGATCCCATTTAAAGATAGAAATATAACTTTCGCGCACACAGCCCCCCCCGTTGATATATCTTGGCCTTCAGCCCGGGCCCCGCACGCCTCGAACATAAAGCTTTGCTACCGGGTTGGTTGAATTTCCAGACAATACCTCGATCCCATTTAAAGATAGAAATATAACTTTCGCGCACACAGCCCCCCCCGTTGATATATCTTGGACTTCAGCCCGGGCCCCGCATGCCTCGAACTTAAAGCTTTGCTACCGGGTTGGTTGAATTTCCAGACAATACCTCGATCCCATTTAAAGATCGAAATATAACTTTCGCGCACACAGCGCCCCCATTGATATATCTTGGCCTTCAGCCCGGGCCCCGCACGCCTCAAACTTAAAGCTTTGCTACCGGGTTGGTTGAATTTCCAGACAATACCTCGATCCCATTTAAAGATAGAAATATAACTTTCGCGCACACAGCCCCCCCCGTTGATATATCTTGGCCTTCAGCCCGGGCCCCGCACGCCTCGAACTTAAAGCTTTGCTACCGGGTTGGTTGAATTTCCAGACAATACCTCCATCCCATTTAAAGATAGAAATATAACATTCGCGCACACAGCCCCCCCGTTGATATATCTTGGCCTTCAGCCCGGGCCCCGCACGCCTCGAACTTAAAGCTTTGCTACCGGCTTGGTTGAATTTCCAGACAATACCTCGATCCCATTTAAAGATAGAAATATAACTTTCGCGCACACAGCCCCCCCCGTTGATATATCTTGGCCTTCAGCCCGGGCCCCGCACGCCTCGAACTTAAAGCTTTGCTACCGGGTTGGTTGAATTTCCAGACAATACGTCGATCCCATTTAAAGATAGAAATATAACTTTCGCGCACACAGCCCCCCCGTTGATATATCTTGGCCTTCAACCCGGGCCCCGCACGCCTCGAACTTAAAGCTTTGCTACCGGGTTGGTTGAATTTCCAGACAATACCTCGATCCCATTTAAAGATAGAAATATAACTTTCGCGCACACAGCCCCCCCGTTGATATATCTTGGCCTTCAGCCCGGGCCCCGCACGCCTCGAACTTAAAGCTTTGCTACCGGGTTGGTTGAATTTCCAGACAATACCTCGATCCCATTTAAAGATAGAAATATAACTTTCGCGCACACAGCCCCCCCGTTGATATATCTTGGCCTTCAGCCCGGGCCCCGCACGCCTCGAACTTAAAGCTTTGCTACCGGGTTGGTTGAATTTTCAGGCAATACCTCGATCCCATTTAAAGATAGAAATATAACTTTCGCGCACACAGCCCCCACGTTGATATATCTTGGCCTTCAGCCCGGGCCCCGCACGCCTCGAACTTAAAGCTTTGCTACCGGGTTGGTTGAATTTTCAGACAATACCTCGATCCCATTTAAAGATAGAAATATAACTTTCGCGCACACAGCCCCCCCGTTGATATATCTTGGCCTTCAGCCCGGGCCCCGCACGCCTCGAACTTAAAGCTTTGCTACCGGGTTGGTTGAATTTTCAGACAATACCTCGATCCCATTTAAAGATAGAAATATAACTTTCGCGCACACAGCCCCCCCGTTGATATATCTTGGCCTTCAGCCCGGGCCCCGCACGCCTCGAACTTAAAACTTTGCTACCGGGTTGGTTGAATTTTCAGACAATACCTCGATCCCATTTAAAGATAGAAATATAACTTTCGCGCACACAGCCCCCCCGTTGATATATCTTGGCCTTCAGCCCGGGCCCCGCACGCCTCGAACTTAAAGCTTTGCTACCGGGTTGGTTGAATTTTCAGACAATACCTCGATCCCATTTAAAGATAGAAATATAGCTTTCGCGCACACAGCCCCCCCGTTGATATATCTTGGCCTTCAGCCCGGGCCCCGCACGCCTCGAACTTAAAGCTTTGCTACCGGGTTGGTTGAATTTTCAGGCAATACCTCGATCCCATTTAAAGATAGAAATATAACTTTCGTGCACACAGCCCCCACGTTGATATATCTTGGCCTTCAGCCCGGGCCCCGCACGCCTCGAACTTAAAGCTTTGCTACCGGGTTGGTTGAATTTTCAGACAATACCTCGATCCCATTTAAAGATAGAAATATAACTTTCGCGCACACAGCCCCCCCGTTGATATATCTTGGCCTTCAGCCCGGGCCCCGCACGCCTCGAACTTAAAGCTTTGCTACCGGGTTGGTTGAATTTTCAGACAATACCTCGATCCCATTTAAAGATAGAAATATAACTTTCGCGCACACAGCCCCCCCGTTGATATATCTTGGCCTTCAGCCCGGGCCCCGCACGCCTCGAACTTAAAGCTTTGCTACCGGGTTGGTTGAATTTTCAGACAATACCTCGATCCCATTTAAGGATAGAAATATAACTTTCGCGCACACAGCCCCCCCGTTGATATATCTTGGCCTTCAGCCCGGGCCCCGCACGCCTCGAACTTAAAGCTTTGCTACCGGGTTGGTTGAATTTTCAGACAATACCTCGATCCCATTTAAAGATAGAAATATAACTTTCGCGCACACAGCCCCCCCGTTGATATATCTTGGCCTTCAGCCCGGGCCCGGCACGCCTCGAACTTAAAGCTTTGCTACCGGGTTGGTTGAATTTTCAGACAATACCTCGATCCCATTTAAAGATAGAAATATAACTTTCGCGCACACAGCCCCCCCGTTGATATATCTTGGCCTTCAGCCCGGGCCCCGCACGCCTCGAACTTAAAGCTTTGCTACCGGGTTGGTTGAATTTTCAGACAATACCTCGATCCCATTTAAAGATAGAAATATAGCTTTCGCGCACACAGCCCCCCCGTTGATATATCTTGGCCTTCAGCCCGGGCCCCGCACGCCTCGAACTTAAAGCTTTGCTACCGGGTTGGTTGAATTTTGAGACAATACCTCGATCCCATTTAAAGATAGAAATATAGCTTTCGCGCACACAGCCCCCCCGTTGATATATCTTGGCCTTTCAGCCCGGGCCCCGCACGCCTCGAACTTAAAGCTTTGCTACCGGGTTGGTTGAATTTTCAGACAATACCTCGATCCCATTTAAAGATAGAAATATAGCTTTCGCGCACACAGCCCCCCCGTTGATATATCTTGGCCTTCAGCCCGGGCCCCGCACGCCTCGAACTTAAAGCTTTGCTACCGGGTTGGTTGAATTTTCAGACAATACCTCGATCCCATTTAAAGATAGAAATATAACTTTCGCGCACACAGCCCCCCCGTTGATATATCTTGGCCTTCAGCCCGGGCCCTGCACGCCTCGAACTTAAAGCTTTGCTACCGGGTTGGTTGAATTTTCAGACAATACCTCGATCCCATTTAAAGATAGAAATATAACTTTCGCGCACACAGCCCCCCCGTTGATATATCTTGGCCTTTCAGCCCGGGCCCCGCACGCCTCGAACTTAAAGCTTTGCTACCGGGTTGGTTGAATTTTCAGACAATACCTCGATCCCATTTAAAGATAGAAATATAGCTTTCGCGCACACAGCCCCCCCGTTGATATATCTTGGCCTTCAGCCCGGGCCCCGCACGCCTCGAACTTAAAGCTTTGCTACCGGGTTGGTTGAATTTTCAGACAATACCTCGATCCCATTTAAAGATAGAAATATAGCTTTCGCGCACACAGCCCCCCCGTTGATATATCTTGGCCTTCAGCCCGCGCCCCGCACGCCTCGAACTTAAAGCTTTGCTACCGGGTTGGTTGAATTTTCAGACAATACCTCGATCCCATTTAAAGATAGAAATATAACTTTCGCGCACACAGCCCCCCCGTTGATATATCTTGGCCTTCAGCCCGGGCCCCGCACGCCTCGAACTTAAAGCTTTGCTACCGGGTTGGTTGAATTTTCAGACAATACCTCGATCCCATTTAAAGATAGAAATATAACTTTCGCGCACACAGCCCCCCCGTTGATATATCTTGGCCTTCAGCCCAGGCCCCGCACGCCTCGAACTTAAAGCTTTGCTACAGGGTTGGTTGAATTTTCAGACAATACCTCGATCCCATTTAAAGATAGAAATATAACTTTCGCGCACACAGCCCCCCCCGTTGATATATCTTGGCCTTCAGCCCGGGCCCCGCACGCCTCGAACTTAAAGCTTTGCTACCGGGTTGGTTGAATTTTCAGACAATACCTCGATCCCATTTAAAGATAGAAATATAGCTTTCGCGCACACAGCCCCCCCGTTGATATATCTTGGCCTTCAGCCCGGGCCCCGCACGCCTCGAACTTAAAGCTTTGCTACCGGGTTGGTTGAATTTTCAGACAATACCTCGATCCCATTTAAAGATAGAAATATAGCTTTCGCGCACACAGCCCCCCCGTTGATATATCTTGGCCTTCAGCCCGCGCCCCGCACGCCTCGAACTTAAAGCTTTGCTACCGGGTTGGTTGAATTTTCAGACAATACCTCGATCCCATTTAAAGATAGAAATATAGCTTTCGCGCACACAGCCCCCCCGTTGATATATCTTGGCCTTCAGCCCGGGCCCTGCACGCCTCGAACTTAAAGCTTTGCTACCGGGTTGGTTGAATTTTCAGACAATACCTCGATCCCATTTAAAGATAGAAATATAACTTTCGCGCACACAGCCCCCCCGTTGATATATCTTGGCCTTCAGCTCGGGCCCCGCACGCCTCGAACTTAAAGCTTTGCTACCGGGTTGGTTGAATTTTCAGACAATACCTCGATCCCATTTAAAGATAGAAATATAGCTTTCGCGCACACAGCCCCCCCGTTGATATATCTTGGCCTTCAGCCCGGGCCCCGCACGCCTCGAACTTAAAGCTTTGCTACCGGGTTGGTTGAATTTTCAGACAATACCTCGATCCCATTTAAAGATAGAAATATAGCTTTCGCGCACACAGCCCCCCCGTTGATATATCTTGGCCTTTCAGCCCGGGCCCCGCACGCCTCGAACTTAAAGCTTTGCTACCGGGTTGGTTGAATTTTCAGACAATACCTCGATCCCATTTAAAGATAGAAATATAGCTTTCGCGCACACAGCCCCCCCGTTGATATATCTTGGCCTTCAGCCCGGGCCCCGCACGCCTCGAACTTAAAGCTTTGCTACCGGGTTGGTTGAATTTTCAGACAATACCTCGATCCCATTTAAAGATAGAAATATAGCTTTCGCGCACACAGCCCCCCCGTTGATATATCTTGGCCTTCAGCCCGCGCCCCGCACGCCTCGAACTTAAAGCTTTGCTACCGGGTTGGTTGAATTTTCAGACAATACCTCGATCCCATTTAAAGATAGAAATATAGCTTTCGCGCACACAGCCCCCCCGTTGATATATCTTGGCCTTCAGCCCGGGCCCCGCACGCCTCGAACTTAAAGCTTTGCTACCGGGTTGGTTGAATTTTGAGACAATACCTCGATCCCATTTAAAGATAGAAATATAGCTTTCGCGCACACAGCCCCCCCGTTGATATATCTTGGCCTTTCAGCCCGGGCCCCGCACGCCTCGAACTTAAAGCTTTGCTACCGGGTTGGTTGAATTTTCAGACAATACCTCGATCCCATTTAAAGATAGAAATATAGCTTTCGCGCACACAGCCCCCCCGTTGATATATCTTGGCCTTCAGCCCGGGCCCCGCACGCCTCGAACTTAAAGCTTTGCTACCGGGTTGGTTGAATTTTCAGACAATACCTCGATCCCATTTAAAGATAGAAATATAGCTTTCGCGCACACAGCCCCCCCGTTGATATATCTTGGCCTTCAGCCCGCGCCCCGCACGCCTCGAACTTAAAGCTTTGCTACCGGGTTGGTTGAATTTTCAGACAATACCTCGATCCCATTTAAAGATAGAAATATAGCTTTCGCGCACACAGCCCCCCCGTTGATATATCTTGGCCTTCAGCCCGGGCCCCGCACGCCTCGAACTTAAAGCTTTGCTACCGGGTTGGTTGAATTTTCAGACAATACCTCGATCCCATTTAAAGATAGAAATATAATTTTCGCGCACACAGCCCCCCCCCCCGTTGATATATCTTGGCCTTCAGCCCGGGCCCCGCACGCCTCGAACTTAAAGCTTTGCTACCGGGTTGGTTGAATTTTCAGACAATACCTCGATCCCATTTAAAGATAGAAATATAACTTTCGCGCACACAGCCCCCCCCGTTGATATATCTTGGCCTTCAGCCCGGGCCCCGCACGCCTCGAACTTAAAGCTTTGCTACCGGGTTGGTTGAATTTTCAGACAATACCTCGATCCCATTTAAAGATAGAAATATAACTTTCGCGCACACAGCCCCCCCCGTTGATATATCTTGGCCTTCAGCCCGGGCCCCGCACGCCTCGAACTTAAAGCTTTGCTACCGGGTTGGTTGAATTTTCAGACAATACCTCGATCCCATTTAAGGATAGAAATATAACTTTCGCGCACACAGCCCCCCCGTTGATATATCTTGATCCCATTTAAAGATAGAAATATAACTTTCGCGCACACAGCCCCCCCCGTTGATATATCTTGGCCTTCAGCTCGGGCCCCGCACGCCTCGAACTTAAAGCTTTGCTACCGGGTTGGTTGAATTTTCAGACAATACCTCGATCCCATTTAAGGATAGAAATATAACTTTCGCGCACACAGCCCCCCCGTTGATATATCTTGGCCTTCAGCCCGGGCCCCGCACGCCTCGAACTTAAAGCTTTGCTACCGGGTTGGTTGCATTTCCAGACAAAACCTCGATCCCATTTAAAGATAGAAATATAACTTTCGCGCACACAGCCCCCCCCCGTTGATATATCTTGGCCTTCAGCCCGGGCCCCGCACGCCTCGAACATAAAGCTTTGCTACCGGGTTGGTTGAATTTCCAGACAATACCTCGATCCCATTTAAAGATAGAAATATAACTTTCGCGCACACAGCCCCCCCCGTTGATATATCTTGGACTTCAGCCCGGGCCCCGCATGCCTCGAACTTAAAGCTTTGCTACCGGGTTGGTTGAATTTCCAGACAATACCTCGATCCCATTTAAAGATCGAAATATAACTTTCGCGCACACAGCGCCCCCATTGATATATCTTGGCCTTCAGCCCGGGCCCCGCACGCCTCAAACTTAAAGCTTTGCTACCGGGTTGGTTGAATTTCCAGACAATACCTCGATCCCATTTAAAGATAGAAATATAACTTTCGCGCACACAGCCCCCCCCGTTGATATATCTTGGCCTTCAGCCCGGGCCCCGCACGCCTCGAACTTAAAGCTTTGCTACCGGGTTGGTTGAATTTCCAGACAATACCTCCATCCCATTTAAAGATAGAAATATAACATTCGCGCACACAGCCCCCCCGTTGATATATCTTGGCCTTCAGCCCGGGCCCCGCACGCCTCGAACTTAAAGCTTTGCTACCGGCTTGGTTGAATTTCCAGACAATACCTCGATCCCATTTAAAGATAGAAATATAACTTTCGCGCACACAGCCCCCCCCGTTGATATATCTTGGCCTTCAGCCCGGGCCCCGCACGCCTCGAACTTAAAGCTTTGCTACCGGGTTGGTTGAATTTCCAGACAATACGTCGATCCCATTTAAAGATAGAAATATAACTTTCGCGCACACAGCCCCCCCGTTGATATATCTTGGCCTTCAACCCGGGCCCCGCACGCCTCGAACTTAAAGCTTTGCTACCGGGTTGGTTGAATTTCCAGACAATACCTCGATCCCATTTAAAGATAGAAATATAACTTTCGCGCACACAGCCCCCCCGTTGATATATCTTGGCCTTCAGCCCGGGCCCCGCACGCCTCGAACTTAAAGCTTTGCTACCGGGTTGGTTGAATTTCCAGACAATACCTCGATCCCATTTAAAGATAGAAATATAACTTTCGCGCACACAGCCCCCCCGTTGATATATCTTGGCCTTCAGCCCGGGCCCCGCACGCCTCGAACTTAAAGCTTTGCTACCGGGTTGGTTGAATTTTCAGGCAATACCTCGATCCCATTTAAAGATAGAAATATAACTTTCGCGCACACAGCCCCCACGTTGATATATCTTGGCCTTCAGCCCGGGCCCCGCACGCCTCGAACTTAAAGCTTTGCTACCGGGTTGGTTGAATTTTCAGACAATACCTCGATCCCATTTAAAGATAGAAATATAACTTTCGCGCACACAGCCCCCCCGTTGATATATCTTGGCCTTCAGCCCGGGCCCCGCACGCCTCGAACTTAAAGCTTTGCTACCGGGTTGGTTGAATTTTCAGACAATACCTCGATCCCATTTAAAGATAGAAATATAACTTTCGCGCACACAGCCCCCCCGTTGATATATCTTGGCCTTCAGCCCGGGCCCCGCACGCCTCGAACTTAAAACTTTGCTACCGGGTTGGTTGAATTTTCAGACAATACCTCGATCCCATTTAAAGATAGAAATATAACTTTCGCGCACACAGCCCCCCCGTTGATATATCTTGGCCTTCAGCCCGGGCCCCGCACGCCTCGAACTTAAAGCTTTGCTACCGGGTTGGTTGAATTTTCAGACAATACCTCGATCCCATTTAAAGATAGAAATATAGCTTTCGCGCACACAGCCCCCCCGTTGATATATCTTGGCCTTCAGCCCGGGCCCCGCACGCCTCGAACTTAAAGCTTTGCTACCGGGTTGGTTGAATTTTCAGGCAATACCTCGATCCCATTTAAAGATAGAAATATAACTTTCGTGCACACAGCCCCCACGTTGATATATCTTGGCCTTCAGCCCGGGCCCCGCACGCCTCGAACTTAAAGCTTTGCTACCGGGTTGGTTGAATTTTCAGACAATACCTCGATCCCATTTAAAGATAGAAATATAACTTTCGCGCACACAGCCCCCCCGTTGATATATCTTGGCCTTCAGCCCGGGCCCCGCACGCCTCGAACTTAAAGCTTTGCTACCGGGTTGGTTGAATTTTCAGACAATACCTCGATCCCATTTAAAGATAGAAATATAACTTTCGCGCACACAGCCCCCCCGTTGATATATCTTGGCCTTCAGCCCGGGCCCCGCACGCCTCGAACTTAAAGCTTTGCTACCGGGTTGGTTGAATTTTCAGACAATACCTCGATCCCATTTAAGGATAGAAATATAACTTTCGCGCACACAGCCCCCCCGTTGATATATCTTGGCCTTCAGCCCGGGCCCCGCACGCCTCGAACTTAAAGCTTTGCTACCGGGTTGGTTGAATTTTCAGACAATACCTCGATCCCATTTAAAGATAGAAATATAACTTTCGCGCACACAGCCCCCCCGTTGATATATCTTGGCCTTCAGCCCGGGCCCGGCACGCCTCGAACTTAAAGCTTTGCTACCGGGTTGGTTGAATTTTCAGACAATACCTCGATCCCATTTAAAGATAGAAATATAACTTTCGCGCACACAGCCCCCCCGTTGATATATCTTGGCCTTCAGCCCGGGCCCCGCACGCCTCGAACTTAAAGCTTTGCTACCGGGTTGGTTGAATTTTCAGACAATACCTCGATCCCATTTAAAGATAGAAATATAGCTTTCGCGCACACAGCCCCCCCGTTGATATATCTTGGCCTTCAGCCCGGGCCCCGCACGCCTCGAACTTAAAGCTTTGCTACCGGGTTGGTTGAATTTTGAGACAATACCTCGATCCCATTTAAAGATAGAAATATAGCTTTCGCGCACACAGCCCCCCCGTTGATATATCTTGGCCTTTCAGCCCGGGCCCCGCACGCCTCGAACTTAAAGCTTTGCTACCGGGTTGGTTGAATTTTCAGACAATACCTCGATCCCATTTAAAGATAGAAATATAGCTTTCGCGCACACAGCCCCCCCGTTGATATATCTTGGCCTTCAGCCCGGGCCCCGCACGCCTCGAACTTAAAGCTTTGCTACCGGGTTGGTTGAATTTTCAGACAATACCTCGATCCCATTTAAAGATAGAAATATAACTTTCGCGCACACAGCCCCCCCGTTGATATATCTTGGCCTTCAGCCCGGGCCCTGCACGCCTCGAACTTAAAGCTTTGCTACCGGGTTGGTTGAATTTTCAGACAATACCTCGATCCCATTTAAAGATAGAAATATAACTTTCGCGCACACAGCCCCCCCGTTGATATATCTTGGCCTTTCAGCCCGGGCCCCGCACGCCTCGAACTTAAAGCTTTGCTACCGGGTTGGTTGAATTTTCAGACAATACCTCGATCCCATTTAAAGATAGAAATATAGCTTTCGCGCACACAGCCCCCCCGTTGATATATCTTGGCCTTCAGCCCGGGCCCCGCACGCCTCGAACTTAAAGCTTTGCTACCGGGTTGGTTGAATTTTCAGACAATACCTCGATCCCATTTAAAGATAGAAATATAGCTTTCGCGCACACAGCCCCCCCGTTGATATATCTTGGCCTTCAGCCCGCGCCCCGCACGCCTCGAACTTAAAGCTTTGCTACCGGGTTGGTTGAATTTTCAGACAATACCTCGATCCCATTTAAAGATAGAAATATAACTTTCGCGCACACAGCCCCCCCGTTGATATATCTTGGCCTTCAGCCCGGGCCCCGCACGCCTCGAACTTAAAGCTTTGCTACCGGGTTGGTTGAATTTTCAGACAATACCTCGATCCCATTTAAAGATAGAAATATAACTTTCGCGCACACAGCCCCCCCGTTGATATATCTTGGCCTTCAGCCCAGGCCCCGCACGCCTCGAACTTAAAGCTTTGCTACAGGGTTGGTTGAATTTTCAGACAATACCTCGATCCCATTTAAAGATAGAAATATAACTTTCGCGCACACAGCCCCCCCCGTTGATATATCTTGGCCTTCAGCCCGGGCCCCGCACGCCTCGAACTTAAAGCTTTGCTACCGGGTTGGTTGAATTTTCAGACAATACCTCGATCCCATTTAAAGATAGAAATATAGCTTTCGCGCACACAGCCCCCCCGTTGATATATCTTGGCCTTCAGCCCGGGCCCCGCACGCCTCGAACTTAAAGCTTTGCTACCGGGTTGGTTGAATTTTCAGACAATACCTCGATCCCATTTAAAGATAGAAATATAGCTTTCGCGCACACAGCCCCCCCGTTGATATATCTTGGCCTTCAGCCCGCGCCCCGCACGCCTCGAACTTAAAGCTTTGCTACCGGGTTGGTTGAATTTTCAGACAATACCTCGATCCCATTTAAAGATAGAAATATAGCTTTCGCGCACACAGCCCCCCCGTTGATATATCTTGGCCTTCAGCCCGGGCCCTGCACGCCTCGAACTTAAAGCTTTGCTACCGGGTTGGTTGAATTTTCAGACAATACCTCGATCCCATTTAAAGATAGAAATATAACTTTCGCGCACACAGCCCCCCCGTTGATATATCTTGGCCTTCAGCTCGGGCCCCGCACGCCTCGAACTTAAAGCTTTGCTACCGGGTTGGTTGAATTTTCAGACAATACCTCGATCCCATTTAAAGATAGAAATATAGCTTTCGCGCACACAGCCCCCCCGTTGATATATCTTGGCCTTCAGCCCGGGCCCCGCACGCCTCGAACTTAAAGCTTTGCTACCGGGTTGGTTGAATTTTCAGACAATACCTCGATCCCATTTAAAGATAGAAATATAGCTTTCGCGCACACAGCCCCCCCGTTGATATATCTTGGCCTTTCAGCCCGGGCCCCGCACGCCTCGAACTTAAAGCTTTGCTACCGGGTTGGTTGAATTTTCAGACAATACCTCGATCCCATTTAAAGATAGAAATATAGCTTTCGCGCACACAGCCCCCCCGTTGATATATCTTGGCCTTCAGCCCGGGCCCCGCACGCCTCGAACTTAAAGCTTTGCTACCGGGTTGGTTGAATTTTCAGACAATACCTCGATCCCATTTAAAGATAGAAATATAGCTTTCGCGCACACAGCCCCCCCGTTGATATATCTTGGCCTTCAGCCCGCGCCCCGCACGCCTCGAACTTAAAGCTTTGCTACCGGGTTGGTTGAATTTTCAGACAATACCTCGATCCCATTTAAAGATAGAAATATAGCTTTCGCGCACACAGCCCCCCCGTTGATATATCTTGGCCTTCAGCCCGGGCCCCGCACGCCTCGAACTTAAAGCTTTGCTACCGGGTTGGTTGAATTTTGAGACAATACCTCGATCCCATTTAAAGATAGAAATATAGCTTTCGCGCACACAGCCCCCCCGTTGATATATCTTGGCCTTTCAGCCCGGGCCCCGCACGCCTCGAACTTAAAGCTTTGCTACCGGGTTGGTTGAATTTTCAGACAATACCTCGATCCCATTTAAAGATAGAAATATAGCTTTCGCGCACACAGCCCCCCCGTTGATATATCTTGGCCTTCAGCCCGGGCCCCGCACGCCTCGAACTTAAAGCTTTGCTACCGGGTTGGTTGAATTTTCAGACAATACCTCGATCCCATTTAAAGATAGAAATATAGCTTTCGCGCACACAGCCCCCCCGTTGATATATCTTGGCCTTCAGCCCGCGCCCCGCACGCCTCGAACTTAAAGCTTTGCTACCGGGTTGGTTGAATTTTCAGACAATACCTCGATCCCATTTAAAGATAGAAATATAGCTTTCGCGCACACAGCCCCCCCGTTGATATATCTTGGCCTTCAGCCCGGGCCCCGCACGCCTCGAACTTAAAGCTTTGCTACCGGGTTGGTTGAATTTTCAGACAATACCTCGATCCCATTTAAAGATAGAAATATAATTTTCGCGCACACAGCCCCCCCCCCGTTGATATATCTTGGCCTTCAGCCCGGGCCCCGCACGCCTCGAACTTAAAGCTTTGCTACCGGGTTGGTTGAATTTTCAGACAATACCTCGATCCCATTTAAAGATAGAAATATAACTTTCGCGCACACAGCCCCCCCCGTTGATATATCTTGGCCTTCAGCCCGGGCCCCGCACGCCTCGAACTTAAAGCTTTGCTACCGGGTTGGTTGAATTTTCAGACAATACCTCGATCCCATTTAAAGATAGAAATATAACTTTCGCGCACACAGCCCCCCCCGTTGATATATCTTGGCCTTCAGCCCGGGCCCCGCACGCCTCGAACTTAAAGCTTTGCTACCGGGTTGGTTGAATTTTCAGACAATACCTCGATCCCATTTAAGGATAGAAATATAACTTTCGCGCACACAGCCCCCCCGTTGATATATCTTGATCCCATTTAAAGATAGAAATATAACTTTCGCGCACACAGCCCCCCCCGTTGATATATCTTGGCCTTCAGCTCGGGCCCCGCACGCCTCGAACTTAAAGCTTTGCTACCGGGTTGGTTGAATTTTCAGACAATACCTCGATCCCATTTAAGGATAGAAATATAACTTTCGCGCACACAGCCCCCCCGTTGATATATCTTGGCCTTCAGCCCGGGCCCCGCACGCCTCGAACTTAAAGCTTTGCTACCGGGTTGGTTGAATTTTCAGACAATACCTCGATCCCATTTAAAGATAGAAATATAACTTTCGCGCACACAGCCCCCCCGTTGATATATCTTGGCCTTCAGCCCGGGCCCCTCACGCCTCGAACTTAAAGCTTTGCTACCGGGTTGGTTGAATTTCCAGACAATACCTCGATCCCATTTAAAGATAGAAATATAACTTTCCCGCACACAGCCCCCCCCGTTGATATATCTTGGCCTTCAGCCCGGGCCCCGCACGCCTCGAACTTAAAGCTTTGCTACCGGGTTGGTTGAATTTCCAGACAATACCTCGATCCCATTTAAAGATAGAAATATAACTTTCGCGCACGCAGCCCCCCCGTTGATATATCTTGGCCTTCAGCCCGGGCCCCGCACGCCTCGAACTTAAAGCTTTGCTACCGGGTTGGTTGCATTTCCAGACAAAACCTCGATCCCATTTAAAGATAGAAATATAACTTTCGCGCACACAGCCCCCCCGTTGATATATCTTGGCCTTCAGCCCGGGCCCCGCACGCCTCGAACTTAAAGCTTTGCTACCGGCTTGGTTGAATTTCCAGACAATACCTCGATCCCATTTAAAGATAGAAATATAACTTTCGCGCACACAGCCCCCCCCGTTGATATATCTTGGCCTTCAGCCCGGGACCCGCACGCCTCGAACTTAAAGCTTTGCTACCGGGTTGGTTGAATTTCCAGACAATACCTCGATCCCATTTAAAGATAGAAATATAACTTTCGCGCACACAGCCCCCCCGTTGATATATCTTGGCCTTCAACCCGGGCCCCGCAGGCCTCGAACTTAAAGCTTTGCTACCGGGTTGGTTGAATTTCCAGACAATACCTCGATCCCATTTAAAGATAGAAATATAACTTGGCCTTCAGCCCGGGCCCCGCACGCCTCGAACTTAGAGCTTTGCTACCGGGTTGGTTGAATTTTCAGACAATACCTCGATCCCATTTAAAGATAGAAATATAACTTTCGCGCACACAGCCCCCCTCGTTGATATATCTTGGCCTTCAGCCCGGGCCCCGCACGCCTCGAACTTAAAGCTTTGCTACCGGGTTGGTTGAATTTTCAGACAATACCTCGATCCCATTTAAAGATAGAAATATAACTTTCGCGCACACAGCCCCCCCCGTTGATATATCTTGGCCTTCAGCCCGGGCCCTGCACGCCTCGAACTTAGAGCTTTGCTACCGGGTTGGTTGAATTTTCAGAGAATACCTCGATCCCATTTAAAGATAGAAATATAACTTTCGTGCACACAGCCCCCCCCATTGATATATCTTGGCCTTCAGCCCGGGCCCCGCACGCCTCGAACTTACAGCTTTGCTACCGGGTTTATTAAATTTTCAAACAATACCTCGATCCCATTTAAAGATAGAAATATAACTTTCGCGCACACAGCCCCCCCCGTTGATATATCTTGGCCTTCAGCCCGGGCCCCGCACGCCTCGAACTTAAATCTTTGCTACCGGGTTGGTTGAATTTTCAGACAATACCTCGATCCCATTTAAAGATAGAAATATAACTTTCGCGCACACAGCCCCCCCCGTTGATATATCTTGGCCTTCAGCCCGGGCCCCGCACGCCTCGAACTTAAAGCTTTGCTACCGGGTTGGTTGGATTTCCAGACAATACCTCGATCCCATTTAAAGATAGAAATATAACTTTCGCGCACACAGCCCCCCCCGTTGATATATCTTGGCCTTCAGCCCGGGCCCCGCACGCCTCGAACTTAAAGCTTTGCTACCGGGTTGGTTGAATTTCCAGACAATACCTCGATCCCATTTAAAGATAGAAATATAATTTTCGCGCACACAGCCCCCCCCGTTGATATATCTTGGCCTTCAGCCCGGGCCCCGCACGCCTCGAACTTAAAGCTTTGCTACCGGGTTGGTTGAATTTTCAGACAATACCTCGATCCCATTTAAAGATAGAAATATAACTTTCGCGCACACAGCCCCCCTCGTTGATATATCTTGGCCTTCAGCCCGGGCCCCGCACGCCTCGAACTTAAAGCTTTGCTACCGGGTTGGTTGAATTTTCAGACAATACCTCGATCCCATTTAAAGATAGAAATATAACTTTCGCGCACACAGCCCCCCCCGTTGATATATCTTGGCCTTCAGCCTGGGCCCCGCACGCCTCGAACTTAAAGCTTTGCTACAGGGTTGGTTGAATTTCCAGACAATACCTCGATCCCATTTAAAGATAGAAATATATCTTGGCCTTCAGCCCGGGCCCCGCACGCCTCTAACTTAAAGCTTTGCTACCGGGTTGGTTGAATTTTCAGACAATACCTCGATCCCATTTAAAGATAGAAATATAACTTTCGCGCACACAGCCCCCCCCGTTGATATATCTTGGCCTTCAGCCCGGGCCCCGCACGCCTCGAACTTAAAGCTTTGCTACCGGGTTGGTTGTATTTTCAGACAATACCTCGATCCCATTTAAAGATAGAAATATAACTTTCGCGCACACAGCCCCCCCCGTTGATATATCTTGGCCTTCAGCCCGGGCCCCGCACGCCTCGAACTTAAAGCTTTGCTACCGGGTTGGTTGAATTTTCAGACAATACCTCGATCCCATTTAAAGATAGAAATATAATTTTCGCGCACACAGCCCCCCCCGTTGATATATCTTGGCCTTCAGCCCGGGCCCCGCACGCCTCGAACTTAAAGCTTTGCTACCGGGTTGGTTGAATTTTCAGACAATACCTCGATCCCATTTAAAGATAGAAATATAACTTTCGCGCACACAGCCCCCCCCGTTGATATATCTTGGCCTTCAGCCCGGGCCCCGCACGCCTCGAACTTAAAGCTTTGCTACCGGGTTGGTTGAATTTTGAGACAATACCTCGATCCCATTTAAAGATAAAAATATAACTTTCGCGCACACAGCCCCTCCCGTTGATATATCTTGGCCTTCAGCTCGGGCCCCGCACGCCTCGAACTTAAAGCTTTGCTACCGGGTTGGTTGAATTTTCAGACAATACCTCGATCCCATTTAAGGATAGAAATATAACTTTCGCGCACACAGCCCCCCCGTTGATATATCTTGGCCTTCAGCCCGGGCCCCGCACGCCTCGAACTTAAAGCTTTGCTACCGCGTTGGTTGAATTTTCAGACAATACCTCGATCCCATTTAAAGATAGAAATATAACTTTCGCGCACACAGCCCCCCCGTTGATATATCTTGGCCTTCAGCCCGGGCCCCTCACGCCTCGAACTTAAAGCTTTGCTACCGGGTTGGTTGAATTTCCAGACAATACCTCGATCCCATTTAAAGATAGAAATATAACTTTCCCGCACACAACCCCCCCCGTTGATATATCTTGGCCTTCAGCCCGGGCCCCGCACGCCTCGAACTTAAAGCTTTGCTACCGGGTTGGTTGAATTTCCAGACAATACCTCGATCCCATTTAAAGATAGAAATATAACTTTCGCTTACACAGCCCCCCGGTTGATATATCTTGGCCTTCAGCCCGGGCCCCGCACGCCTCGAACTTAAAGCTTTGCTACCGGGTTGGTTGCATTTCCAGACAAAACCTCGATCCCATTTAAAGATAGAAATATAATTTTCGCGCACACAGCCCCCCCCGTTGATATATCTTGGCCTTCAGCCCGGGCCCCGCACGCCTCGAACTTAAAGCTTTGCTACCGGGTTGGTTGAATTTCCAGACAATACCTCGATCCCATTTAAAGATAGAAATATAACTTTCGCGCACACAGCCCCCCCCGTTGATATATCTTGGACTTCAGCTCGGGCCCCGCATGCCTCGAACTTAAAGCTTTGCTACCGGGTTGGTTGAATTTCCAGACAATACCTCGATCCCATTTAAAGATAGAAATATAACTTTCGCGCACACAGCGCCCCCATTGATATATCTTGGCCTTCAGCCCGGGCCCCGCACGCCTCAAACTTAAAGCTTTGCTACCGGGTTGGTTGAATTTCCAGACAATACCTCGATCCCATTTAAAGATAGAAATATAACTTTCGCGCACACAGCCCCCCCCGTTGATATATCTTGGCCTTCAGCCCGGGCCCCGCACGCGTCGAACTTAAAGCTTTGCTACCGGGTTGGTTGAATTTCCAGACAATACCTCCATCCCATTTAAAGATAGAAATATAACTTTCGCGCACACAGCCCCCCCGTTGATATATCTTGGCCTTCAGCCCGGGCCCCGCACGCCTCGAACTTAAAGCTTTGCTACCGGGTTGGTTGAATTTCCAGACAATACCTCGATCCCATTTAAAGATAGAAATATAACTTTCGCGCACACAGCCCCCCCCGTTGATATATCTTGGCCTTCAGCCCGGGCCCCGCACGCCTCGAACTGAAAGCTTTGCTACCGGGTTGGTTGAATTTCCAGACAATACCTCGATCCCATTTAAAGATAGAAATATAACTTTCACGCACACAGCCCCCCCGTTGATATATCTTGGCCTTCAACCCGGGCCCCGCACGCCTCGAACTTAAAGCTTTGCTACCGGGTTGGTTGAATTTCCAGACAATACCTCGATCCCATTTAAAGATAGAAATATAACTTTCGCGCACACAGCCCCCCCGTTGATATATCTTGGCCTTCAGCCCGAGCCCCGCACGCCTCGAACTTAAAGCTTTGCTACCGGGTTGGTTGAATTTCCAGACAATACCTCGATCCCATTTAAAGATAGAAATATAACTTTCGCGCACACAGCCCCCCCGTTGATATATCTTGGCCTTCAGCCCGGGCCCCGCACGCCTCGAACTTAAAGCTTTGCTACCGGGTTGGTTGAATTTCCAGACAATACCTCGATCCCATTTAAAGATAGAAATATAACTTTCGCGCACACACCCCCCCGTTGATATATCTTGGCCTTCAGCCCGGGCCCCGCACGCCTCGAACTTAAAGCTTTGCTACCGGGTTGGTTGAATTTTCAGACAATACCTCGATCCCGTTTAAAGATAGAAATATAACTTTCGCGCACACAGCCCCCCCCGTTGATATATCTTGGCCTTCAGCTCGGGCCCCGCACGCCTCGAACTTAAAGCTTTGCTACCGGGTTGGTTGAATTTTCCGACAATACCTTGATCCCATTTAAAGATAGAAATATAACTTTCAAGCACACAGCCCCCCCGTTGATATATCTTGGCCTTCAGCCCGGGCCCCGCACGCCTCGAACTTAAAGCTTTGCTACCGGGTTGGTTGAATTTTCAGACAATACCTCGATCCCATTTAAAGATAGAAATATAACTTTCGCGCACACAGCCCCCCCCGTTGATATATCTTGGCCTTCAGCCCGGGCCCCGCACGCCTCGAACTTAAAGCTTTGCTACCGGGTTGGTTGAATTTTCAGACAATACCTCGATCCCATTTAAAGATAGAAATATAACTTTCGCGCACACAGCCCCCCCCGTTGATATATCTTGGCCTTCAGCCCGGGCCCCGCACGCCTCGAACTTAAAGCTTTGCTACCGGGTTGGTTGAATTTTCAGACAATACCTCGATCCCATTTAAAGATAGAAATATAACTTTCGCGCACACAGCCCCCCCCGTTGATATATCTTGGCCTTCAGCCCGGGCCCCGCACGCCTCGAACTTAAAGCTTTGCTACCGGGTTGGTTGAATTTTCAGACAATACCTCGATCCCATTTAAAGATAGAAATATAATTTTCGCGCACACAGCCCCCCCCGTTGATATATCTTGGCCTTCAGCCCGGGCCCCGCATGCCTCGAACTTAAAGCTTTGCTACCGGGTTGGTTGAATTTCCAGACAATACCTCGATCCCATTTAAAGATAGAAATATATCTTGGCCTTCAGCCCGGGCCCCGCACGCCTCGAACTTAAAGCTTTGCTACCGGGTTGGTTGAATTTTCAGACAATACCTCGATCCCATTTAAAGATAGAAATATAACTTTCGCGCACACAGCCCCCCCCGTTGATATATCTTGGCCTTCAGCCCGGGCCCCGCACGCCTCGAACTTAAAGCTTTGCTACCGGGTTGGTTGAATTTTCAGACAATACCTCGATCCCATTTAAAGATAGAAATATAATTTTCGCGCACACAGCCCCCCCCGTTGATATATCTTGGCCTTCAGCCCGGGCCCCGCATGCCTCGAACTTAAAGCTTTGCTACCGGGTTGGTTGAATTTCCAGACAATACCTCGATCCCATTTAAAGATAGAAATATATCTTGGCCTTCAGCCCGGGCCCCGCACGCCTCGAACTTAGAGCTTTGCTACCGGGTTGGTTGAATTTTCAGACAATACCTCGATCCCATTTAAAGATAGAAATATAACTTTCGCGCACACAGCCCCCCTCGTTGATATATCTTGGCCTTCAGCCCGGCCCCCGCACGCCTCGAACTTAAAGCTTTGCTACCGGGTTGGTTGAATTTTCAGACAATACCTCGATCCCATTTAAAGATAGAAATATAACTTTCGTGCACACAGCCCCCCCCGTTGATATATCTTGGCCTTCAGCCCGGGCCCTGCACGCCTCGAACTTAAAGCTTTGCTACCGGGTTGGTTGAATTTTCAGACAATACCTCGATCCCATTTAAAGATAGAAATATAACTTTCGTGCACACAGCCCCCCCCGTTGATATATCTTGGCCTTCAGCCCGGGCCCCGCACGCCTCGAACTTAAAGCTTTGCTACCGGGTTTGTTAAATTTTCAAACAATACCTCGATCCCATTTAAAGATAGAAATATAACTTTCGCGCACACAGCCCCCCCCCGTTGATATATCTTGGCCTTCAGCCCGGGCCCCGCACGCCTCGAACTTAAAGCTTTGCTACCGGGTTGGTTGAATTTTCAGACAATACCTCGATCCCATTTAAAGATAGAAATATAACTTTCGCGCACACAGCCCCCCCCGTTGATATATCTTGGCCTTCAGCCCGGGCCCCGCACGCCTCGAACTTAAATCTTTGCTACCGGGTTGGTTGAATTTTCAGACAATACCTCGATCCCATTTAAAGATAGAAATATAACTTTCGCGCACACAGCCCCCCCCGTTGATATATCTTGGCCTTCAGCCCGGGCCCCGCACGCCTCGAACTTAAAGCTTTGCTACCGGGTTGGTTGAATTTTCAGACAATACCTCGATCCCATTTAAAGATAGAAATATAACTTTCGCGCACACAGCCCCCCCCGTTGATATATCTTGGCCTTCAGCCCGGGCCCCGCACGCCTCGAACTTAAATCTTTGCTACCGGGTTGGTTGAATTTTCAGACAATACCTCGATCCCATTTAAAGATAGAAATATAACTTTCGCGCACACAGCCCCCCCCGTTGATATATCTTGGCCTTCAGCCCGGGCCCCGCACGCCTCGAACTTAAAGCTTTGCTACCGGGTTGGTTGAATTTTCAGACAATACCTCGATCCCATTTAAAGATAGAAATATAACTTTCGCGCACACAGCCCCCCCCGTTGATATATCTTGGCCTTCAGCCCGGGCCCCGCACGCCTCGAACTTAAAGCTTTGCTACCGGGTTGGTTGAATTTCCAGACAATACCTCGATCCCATTTAAAGATAGAAATATATCTTGGCCTTCAGCCCGGGCCCCGCACGCCTCGAACTTAAAGCTTTACTACCGGGTTGGTTGAATTCTCAGACAATACCTCGATCCCATTTAAAGATAGAAATATAACTTTCGCGCACACAGCCCCCCTCGTTGATATATCTTGGCCTTCAGCCCGGGCCCCGCACGCCTCGAACTTAAAGCTTTGCTACCGGGTTGGTTGAATTTTCAGACAATACCTCGATCCCATTTAAAGATAGAAATATAACTTTCGCGCACACAGCCCCCCCCGTTGATATCTCTTGGCCTTCAGCATGGGCCCCGCACGCCTCGAACTTAAAGCTTTGCTACCGGGTTGGTTGAATTTTGAGACAATACCTCGATCCCATTTAAAGATAGAAATATAACTTTCGCGCACACAGCCCCCCCCGTTGATATATCTTGGCCTTTAGCCCGGGCCCCGCACGCCTCGAACTTAAAGCTTTGCTACCGGGTTTGTTGAATTTTCAGACAATACCTCGATCCCATTTAAAGATAGAAATATAACTTTCGCGCACACAGCCCCCCCCGTTGATATATCTTGGCCTTCAGCCCGGGCCCCGCACGCCTCGAACTTAAAGCTTTGCTACCGGGTTGGTTGAATTTTCAGACAATACCTCGATCCCATTTAAAGATAGAAATATAACTTTCGCGCACACAGCCCCCCCCGTTGATATATCTTGGCCTTCAGCCCGGGCCCCGCACGCCTCGAACTTAAAGCTTTGCTACCGGGTTGGTTGAATTTTCAGACAATACCTCGATCCGATTTAAAGATAGAAATATAACTTTCGCGCACACAGCCCCCCCCGTTGATATATCTTGGCCTTCAGCCCGGGCCCCGCACGCCTCGAACTTAAAGCTTTGCTACCGGGTTGGTTGAATTTTCAGACAATACCTCGATCCCATTTAAAGATAGAAATATAACTTTCGCGCACACAGCCCCCCCCGTTGATATATCTTGGCCTTCAGCCCGGGCCCTGCACGCCTCGAACTTAAAGCTTTGCTACCGGGTTGGTTGAATTTTCAGACAATACCTCGATTCCATTTAAAGATAGAAATATAACTTTCGCGCACACAGCCCCCCCCGTTGATATATCTTGGCCTTCAGCCCGGGCCCCGCACGCCTCGAACTTAAAGCTTTGCTACCGGGTTGGTTGAATTTCCAGACAATACCTCGATCCCATTTAAAGATAGAAATATATATTGGCCTTCAGCCCGGGCCCCGCACGCCTCGAACTTAAAGCTTTGCTACCGGGTTGGTTGAATTTTCAGACAATACCTCGATCCCATTTAAAGATAGAAATATAACTTTCGCGCACACAGCCCCCCTCGTTGATATATCTTGGCCTTCAGCCCGGGCCCCGCACGCCTCGAACTTAAAGCTTTGCTACCGGGTTGGTTGAATTTTCAGACAATACCTCGATCCCATTTAAAGATAGAAATATAACTTTCGCGCACACAGCCCCCCCCGTTGATATATCTTGGCCTTCAGCCCGGGCCCCGCACGCCTCGAACTTAAAGCTTTGCTACCGGGTTGGTTGAATTTTCAGACAATACCTCGATCCCATTTACAGATAGAAATATAACTTTCGCGCACACAGCCCCCCCCGTTGATATATCTTGGCCTTCAGCCCAGGCCCCGCACGCCTCGAACTTAAAGCTTTGCTACCGGGTTGGTTGAATTTTCAGACAATACCTCGATCCCATTTAAAGATAGAAATATAACTTTCGCGCACACAGCCCCCCCCGTTGATATATCTTGGCCTTCAGCCCGGGCCCCGCACGCCTCGAACTTAAAGCTTTGCTACCGGGTTTGTTGAATTTTCAGACAATACCTCGATCCCATTTAAAGATAGAAATATAATTTTCGCGCACACAGCACCCCCCGTTGATATATCTTGGCCTTCAGCCCGGGCCCCGCACGCCTCGAACTTAAAGCTTTGCTACCGGGTTGGTTGAATTTTCAGACAATACCTCGATCCCATTTAAAGATAGAAATATAACTTTCGCGCACAAAGCCCCCCCCGTTGATATATCTTGGCCTTCAGCCCGGGCCTCGCACACCTCGAACTTAAAGCTTTGCTACCGGGTTGGTTGAATTTTCAGACAATACCTCGATCCCATTTAAAGATAGAAATATAACTTTCGCGCACACAGCCCCCCCCCGTTGATATATCTTGGCCTTCAGCTCGGGCCCCGCACGCCTCGAACTTAAAGCTTTGCTACCGGGTTGGTTGAATTTTCAGACAATACCTCGATCCCATTTAAGGATAGAAATATAACTTTCGCGCACACAGCGCCCCCATTGATATATCTTGGCCTTCAGCCCGGGCCCCGCACGCCTCAAACTTAAAGCTTTGCTACCGGGTTGGTTGAATTTCCAGACAATACCTCGATCCCATTTAAAGATAGAAATATAACTTTCGCGCACACAGCCCCCCCCGTTGATATATCTTGGCCTTCAGCCCGGGCCCCGCACGCCTCGAACTTAAAGCTTTGCTACCGGGTTGGTTGAATTTCCAGACAATACCTCCATCCCATTTAAAGATAGAAATATAACTTTCGCGCACACAGCCCCCCCGTTGATATATCTTGGCCTTCAGCCCGGGCCCCGCACGCCTCGAACTTAAAGCTTTGCTACCGGGTTGGTTGAATTTCCAGACAATACCTCGATCCCATTTAAAGATAGAAATATAACTTTCGCGCACACAGCCCCCCCCGTTGATATATCTTGGCCTTCATCCCGGGCCCCGCACGCCTCGAACTTAAAGCTTTGCTACCGGGTTGGTTGAATTTCCAGACAATACCTCGATCCCATTTAAAGATAGAAATATAACTTTCGCGCACACAGCCCCCCCGTTGATATATCTTGGCCTTCAACCCGGGCCCCGCACGCCTCGAACTTAAAGCTTTGCTACCGGGTTGGTTGAATTTCCAGACAATACCTCGATCCCATTTAAAGATAGAAATATAACTTTCGCGCACACAGCCCCCCCGTTGATATATCTTGGCCTTCAGCCCGGGCCCCGCACGCCTCGAACTTAAAGCTTTGCTACCGGGTTGGTTGAATTTCCAGACAATACCTCGATCCCATTTAAAGATAGAAATATAACTTTCGCGCACACAGCCCCCCCGTTGATATATCTTGGCCTTCAGCCCGGGCCCCGCACGCCTCGAACTTAAAGCTTTGCTACCGGGTTGGTTGAATTTCCAGACAATACCTCGATCCCATTTAAAGATAGAAATATAACTTTCGCGCACACACCCCCCCGTTGATATATCTTGGCCTTCAGCCCGGGCCCCGCACGCCTCGAACTTAAAGCTTTGCTACCGGGTTGGTTGAATTTTCAGACAATACCTCGATCCCGTTTAAAGATAGAAATATAACTTTCGCGCACACAGCCCCCCCCGTTGATATATCTTGGCCTTCAGCCCGGGCCCCGCACGCCTCGAACTTAAAGCTTTGCTACCGGGTTGGTTGAATTTTCCGACAATACCTTGATCCCATTTAAAGATAGAAATATAACTTTCAAGCACACAGCCCCCCCGTTGATATATCTTGGCCTTCAGCCCGGGCCCCGCACGCCTCGAACTTAAAGCTTTGCTACCGGGTTGGTTGAATTTTCAGACAATACCTCGATCCCATTTAAAGATAGAAATATAACTTTCGCGCACACAGCCCCCCCCGTTGATATATCTTGGCCTTCAGCCCGGGCCCCGCACGCCTCGAACTTAAAGCTTTGCTACCGGGTTGGTTGAATTTTCAGACAATACCTCGATCCCATTTAAAGATAGAAATATAACTTTCGCGCACACAGCCCCCCCCGTTGATATATCTTGGCCTTCAGCCCGGGCCCCGCACGCCTCGAACTTAAAGCTTTGCTACCGGGTTGGTTGAATTTTCAGACAATACCTCGATCCCATTTAAAGATAGAAATATAACTTTCGCGCACACAGCCCCCCCCGTTGATATATCTTGGCCTTCAGCCCGGGCCCCGCA